>NC_056729.1:872293993-872486493 GCF_019279795.1 Protopterus annectens
AAGGCCTTGTGATTATCTTTAGTGTCTTGTGCAATTTTTCTTTCGAAGCTGGCCTTAGATGATTTTATGAGGGATTGTAGTTTCTTGCTAGTACTGATCAGAGACGCCTTCCCTTTTTGGGATTTTGCTCTATCATGTAGTAGCTTTCTCCTTCTGTTGTATAGATTATTTATGGCCGGGGTCCACCAGACAGGTCTCCTGCCTTTGGAGGAGTGAGTCTTGGTTTTATTTGGGATAGCATGCTCCTTGCATTCCTGTAGGTGTCCATAGAATGCTTTTGTAAAGGATTCTGCATTTTGGGCCTTATTTTCCACTGGCCCAGGGGCTTTGAAGGATTCCACCTCGGTTTTGAGAAGTGTGAAGTATGCTTTTGAGAAGTTCTTCACCATGGTTTCCTTGGCTAGGGGTGGGGATGGAATATGGATGTCCAGTGAGATTAGTTTATGGTCTGATTTTACCAATGAGGGGTATACCTCTGGTGTGGGACATAGAGACCCCATGTTTGTGATGACCAGATCCAATATGTTTTCCCCTCTTGTGGGAGTGGTGACCAGTTGTTCCATAGCATTTGAGTTTATAAATTCTAGGAACCGTTAGGTGAGGGTGTTTGGGCTTGAGTAGTTTTCCCAATCAATGTTTGGGTAGTTGAAGTCACCCAATATAATGGTGTTTGGGGAGACCTTCATATTCTCCAGTGTTCTCAGGAAAGCCGAGTGAGGTTCCTGTGTTTGGGAGGGTGGTCTGTAGCAGGCTACAAACTGAAAGGCAGTTTTGCCCACTGTTGGTTGCACATGGATGGTCTCCGATGATTCGTGCAGTGCCACTAACCTGGAGGTGTGGGTATCTTTGATAAATATGGATACTCCCCCTCCTTTTGTGGTTCAGTCCGAGTTTTGGGGCCGGAAAGCATGGTATGAAGTATAACCTGTTAGTGCTGGGGTGCTCTTGGGAGCCTTGAACCAGGTTTCTGTTACTGCACAGATATCGATATTCTCCATACTGAGGAGAGTCTCGAGTGCGTGCATCTTGAGGTTTAGACTTCTGGCATTGAGCAACATTACCCTTAGGTTTTTTTTCTTTGTGTTGTCTATGGAGGTGGGTTTTTCCTTCTGAGCCTTGCCTAAAAAAAGGCACTATGGGGGAGGCAAGAGCCTTTGCCAGTATTCGAAAACCCAGGGGTGACAGGTGCAAGCCATCCCTAGCAAAGCAACGTGCTTGTTGAGCATGTCATCCCAGGCTGACAGACACTGGATCCCCTTTGAATGACACCAATACTTTAGCCAATTGTTAAAATGTATCATTTTGTCTTTATACTGTGGCATCATTCTTGGTGAGGTATATATATATATATATATATATATATATATATATATATTTGTATGTGTATATATATATATATATATATATATATATATATATATATATATATATATATTATGAATATAGTAGCTTCAGTGTAAACTGCTTTTGGCTGACTTGCAAATGGTTGACAAAAAAGGGTCTAAACCAAAAAGGTTGACAGAAACTAAGCACAGTCAAAAAACTAATGCAGGGAGGGAGTATACCATATCCGAGGACACACTACAGTGGGGAAAGGACATATACCCCTCACTGGTATAATACTGGGCTGGATTCATGAAGGCTTGCACAGAGTCTATGAGTAGAGTAAGATTCCAGACAGCCAATATGTCTGCCGAGCAATCCAGGAACAGCCGGCAGGGGTGTGCATGAGAGCTCCTAAGACTACCCTTGCACGGACAGTGTTATGTTATGCAAATTACCTCATTTGCTGCTGAAAGCTATGCAAATGAGGTAAATTTGCAATCCAGGAAACACTAAGCTGTCCGAGTAAGAGTAGTGTTATTTGCAGAAATGTACTCCGTTGGTTACGGAGTACCGTTCTGCAAATAGCAAAACGGAGCTATGACAGATCCAAATAAAGGATGCATCCAGTTGAGGAAGCATGCCAATGACCAAATATAAGGCGATTGGCATTTTTATCCGTTGCAAAAATAATAAAAAATATATATTTTTTTCCCTGATCTCCGATGTTTAAGCATAGCACAGCTCCGCGCAAACGTGCGGCATTCAAAACCAGAAAAAAAATAAAAGCCAAAAATAGGCATTTTATTAAAAATATTCATCTGCCATGCAGGTGAATGGCAGGCTGAAGACAATATTGCTACTTAGTAGTGGTTGCTAAGGGGGGAAGCTCAGTCTGAGAGATGTAACCAAGCATTACTAGGCAATCCTATGCAAATGAGAATAAGGATAGTGAATCCCAATTTTGCCTGCCATGTGAACCATGTCCCTAGAGTGTAAGAGTAGGATTAGGGGAGTAACAGAGTAGAAAATAGGTGACATCATGAAGGGGTATGTATCAAAGACTGTAAGCTTATTGGAGCAGAGTGGCATGTGTTTGCTGTAAGTGACTCAGGACTGGAAGAGGCATGTCTACAGTTGTCTTAACTGAAACTCAGAAACCGAAGGTGTATGCCATGGATATCACTAAAGTTTCTTGCAAAGATGCTTACACTGTGTGCAAGCATGTGCACACCTGTAAACCTGTCTAAGCCTGTGTGCGCGTGTGTGTGCCCATGTAAGCCTGTGTAAGGCTGTCTAAGCCTGTGTGCGAGCATGTGCACCCGCCTAAGCCTGTGTAAGCCTGTGTAAGCCCGTGTAAGCCCATGTAAGCCTGTGTGCGAGCGTGTTCACGTGTTTGCGCTTGTTTGCGCGTCGCTGCCCCCTGTGGAAACAGAAAGGGAAAAGGAAGGAAAAGTAGTAGGAAGTTAAGCAAGGAGGACTAGCAGTCCTGCCAGGTGAAATCAATCAGAATCAGCCAATTACACAGGCAGTACACTAGCCCAGCCCAGCCCAGCACTTAAAACTCTGCAAACAACATTCCCCCATGTTTTTCTCAGAAACACTGCAGTCTACAAAGAGAAGTGAAAACTTAAAAAGCTCAACTGAGACAAAAAATGTTAGGGGCTGCCATTGCTATTATAAGGCAACATGTGCAAGATGCTGAGGGTGGTGCCAATGTGAATGCTGCTGAGCAACCCACAGTGAGGAGACGGAGAAGAGTGTACAGACCCAGGGTAACCTACCAGGGGCTACATGAGCTGGAGATAGTGGAGCACTATAGAGTGGACAGAGACCTCCTGCAGCAAATTGTTGAGCTGTGCAGGCCATACCTCACACACACAACCAACAGAGGGGGAACCCATTCCAGAGGAAACCAAGGTATGTGTTGGCCTAAGAATACTAGCAACAGGTACCATCCAGAGACCAACTGGTGATATGATGGGGATATCACAGGCATCAGCATCCAGGGTACTGCACCAGTTCTTGAATGCCATGTCAGCACATGTCGGTGATCATGTATACTTCCCCAATTCTCGTAAGTTATTGGCCAGCAATATGCATCTCTTCCAGCAAATAGCGGAATACCCTGAGGTAGTGGGTGCAATTGACTGCACGCACATACACATCAAAGCACCAGCCTGTGAGCGGGGTAGGGCCTGCATCAACCACAAGGGCTTCCCCTCCATCAACTGCCAGGTCATGTGCGATGCCCAGGGCATAATACTGAATGTGTGTGCTGGCTGCCCCGGAAGCTACCACAATTCCCATATCTGGCATCTGAAGCAGCTGTACCAGACATTTGCCAATAGGGACATCCCTAACCGTCACCTAGTGGGGGATGCTGGATATGCACTGGAGCCTTGGCTGATGACACCTATCAGAAATGCACACACACCTGAACAAGAACTCCATAATGAGGCACACGCACAAACATGAAATGTAATCGAGCGTGTGTTTGGGATGCTCAAGTCACGGTTCTGGTCCCTGGACACATATGGTGGAGCACTGCAGTACTCACCAGCTACATGTTCCCAAATTGTCATGGCATGTGCCATGCTACACAATATGATCCTGCGAAAACAGCTGCAGCAGAAACAGCATGGGGCAGGGCCAAACAGCCCACCACCATTGCGAAGGCCTGCACAGGCACAGCGTGACTTGGAGGAGGAACAACTTGAGCCTGCCGCAGTAGGCAGAAGGAGGCGTGCCCAGTATTCCTTGGCCTTGGCAAAGAGGCAATGCATAGCACATACACTGGCTCAGTAGGAACCCTGGAAATGATACCTCTCTCTGACTCGCACATAAAATAAAAGGGATGCCTAACTTGACACTACCTGTTTCCAAACATGTATAGGGAGTGTAGTATGTGCATCCGACATAAGCAGCCCTGCAGCACCACCTGAGGCATGATTGCCATGTTTTAAGCAATATAAAGCAGTGCTAAGCAGCTTTTACCAATATTTAGTATATGTAAACAAAATTGCCCGTGCTAACTAGCGCAATGTCAGGCAATGTTGAGCAATGTTGGGCAAGGTTGGGCAAAGGTGAGCAAAGACAGGTAAACTTGCTCATATTAGCTTTACTGTTCCTTAAGCAGTCTGGTCTGCCCAGCATGAAAATAAAAAGCAGTGACAGGGCTTGAACCCAGGATACTGTGCACTATAGTCTCAGTACTGAACCAGTAAGCCATGATAGCATTTCAGTAGCACAGACACAGCAGGACAATTGTACAGTAATGCAAACACAAAAAAATGCTGTAACATGCCCCTAAAGACGCATATGGGTAACCTCCCCCACAGGCCTATGCAGACAGAGAACATCAGGCCAGGCAGTGTGATATGGGTTGTGTAGGCTATGAAGTTGCAATCTAATATATGTGGCATTGGACGCTAAGAAGTGTAGTACAGTAGTATGCCTCAAGCCAGTACGATAGGCAACAGTACAGACTGAAATGGTGTACCGTACATAGCAGTGCAGGCATAGCAAATGTGTGTAAGTGTCAGCTGAACCCCTCATCGTACGTACACCCACAGTAACAATCAAGTGTGCCCCTGGGTAGAAATGTACAAAGAATAGCTGTACCCTCTGTATGTAGAAATGTTGATAAGTCTATGCAAAGTGTCTCATGGAAGCCCTGCAGGCACAGCATGATCTCTGTTGATCTATGACACAAAGGTGAGACCTGCTGTAAAAATACAACTTGATTTTCTATACACATATAGTATAAATGTCTATACTGGGTGTGCTCACACACTCCAACAAATGTAGTGGATTTCATTCAGCATCACACTGAAAGGTCATACTGGGCATGCTCACACACTTAAAAAACGAAGCAAATGTCAGGCAACAACATACTGAAAGGTCATACTGGGCATGCTCACACACATGCCAAATACGGAGGTGATAATAAGGGATCTACGGACAAATGTGGATAGACATCTCTACTTCCAGAAACACATTCACAAAGTTATCGGAAAATCATGCTATGTGTTCACACAAACTGCCAAGGTCTGTGCATGCAGGTCAAAGGAGGTTCCCACTACTCATCAGTCAGCAGACCCGTCAGAGAGTACCACAACACACTTGCGATGAATCTGACTAGGCACATTCAGCAGCCAGAAAGACCACTGAAGTACCCTAACAAGAGGATTACTGGCCTCAAACAGTTGCCCCATGCAACAAGACTGAATGTAACCCAATCTGTACTCTGTTGCATACTGTCTACTCAGGAGATCTCTGCCCAACAGACAGGTCCATGTCATGGCTACACTCAGATCTGTTCTGAGTTACAGTTCAATGGCACTAAATATACAGACCCAACTGATATTGCCAACATCCTGGCAGATAGGATCAGTGTTAACTGTACCCCCCTCTCACCCATGAAAGAGCACATCTCTATAATGGAAGACTGCAAAGTTGCTGTCATCACGGCTGCACAGGTAAAAAACACTCTCCAAAGCCAGTATCACAGCAGCCATGGGACCAGATAACTTCACAGGCTGTGTTCCACACAAACCACAGAACAAACAGGCACCACACTGACATACCATGTGCAGTCATAGCCTCACCTCATGCTTTGTGCCTGTTGAATGGTGCACAGTAATGGTTATCCCACTACACAAGGGTGGAGACACCACGGACCCCAGGAACTAGTACCTCATTAGCCTGACGAGCCCGCTCTTCAAGGCCATGGAATGTATCATCATACAACATATAAAAATTACATTTGTAATCCCCAAACCCTGGACCACAACCATGTTGAGCTTGTAAAATGCAGATCATGTCACCTAAACCTGATAGATGACATTGAAGCAGTCAACAGAACTGTCGACAAGGGTAAGGTGGTTCACACAGCCTATGTTGATCCTGCCATGGCTTACAACACCACCACACACTCTGGAAATATAGATAAACCCACTAAACTAGGTATAAATTGCTATGTCACAAGATGGGTTGCCAACAGGCTTACTGACAGAACACACACTGTGAAAGTAGCAGTCTCCAAGTATGACTTTGGACCAGTGATGAGTGCAGTACCACAAGGTCCAGTCCTGTGTCTTGTCCTGTTTAGTATCTACTTCCCTGAAGTAAACTTTAACATGGAAGGTCTGTGGCTACTGAAGTTTCCAGAGGACTGCAAACTAGGAGCCATAATTGTAAACACTAAAGATGTGGACATCCTACAAAAGGGCCTCACTGAGACAGATGGCTGTTGTCAAAGCCATGGGCTCTAGCTCAATGTCAAAAGGTGCATCGTCATCACCTTTGTTAAAAACTCTGTAGCCAAGAACTACAACATAGGCAGTAGTATACTTAACACTGAAAGTGTGACAAGAGACCTTGGGTCACAGGTGGACACTGGACACAACTGTGATAATCACATCCCCACAGTAGTCAGGAAACCCTGCTATGTGGCACACCTCATCACAAAATGTGTCTCATGCAGAATAGAAGAGGATATTGTTCCCCACTACTCATCACTCACTAGAACTATAATAGAGTACAACGCCACTTTTGCTATGTACCTCACAAGGCAACTACAACAACTGGAAAGCCTGCAGCAATACCTCACAAAGGGCATTAGCGGCCTGAAATACATGCCATACACAGACCATCTCAAAATTCTCCATCTGTACTCCCTTGCATATCGCCTACTCAGATGTGTTCACTGCTTAACATACAAAGCTATGTCAAATGCAGAGCTGTTGGACATGCTCCATGTAAAACACTCGCAATCCCTCTGACCTTCGGACCCAAAACCACGAGTGAAATACAAAAGGAAGGGGTGTACCCATTTACCTTATGGATACCCACACCTTTAGGTTAGTGGCACAGCATGAGGCCTTGGAGACCATGCAAGTGCAACTAACATTGGGCAAAGCTGCTCATCAGATTGCAGCCTGCTACAGATCACCTAAGTTGTCACAGGAACCTCAGTCAGTATTCCTGAGAACAGTGGAAAATATAAAGGTCCTATCAAACACAATTATATGAGGTGATTACAACTACCCAAACATTGAGTGGGAGAATTACTTGTGTACAATGTCCTTTGCCCAATGTTTCCTAGAGTTTAAAAGCTCTAACACCGTGGAACAGCTGGTCACCATGCCCACTAGAGGTGACACCATACTGGACATGATCATCACCAACATGGGGTACCAGTGTTCCACAACAGAGATAAAACCCTCACTGGTAATATCAGATTATAAAGTAATCACACTAGACATCCACATCCCACCCCCCCCACCCAGTCAATGAAACCACCGTGAAGACATTTTCAAAAGCAAACTGCACACGTCCCAAGCCCAAAGTGGAAAGTTCCAAAGCCCTTTTGCTATAGGATAATGGTATAGAATCTGCCGAATCAGTTACAAGTGCATCCTATGAGCATCTACAGGGATGCATGGATCGAGACATCACAAATAAAACCAAGATGCACTCCTCCAAAAATAAGAAAACAATCTGGTGGTCATTGCCCATAAATAAGCTAGACAACAGAAGGAGGAAACTAACACCTGATAGAGCCAACTTCACTAAAAGAAAGGCATCACTGATCATTATTAGGAAGAAGCAATGATCGCTCATAAAATAATTCAAGGGCAGTTTCAAAAGACAAATTGCCAAGGACTGTAAGACTGCTACCACAAAGCCTGCGGTAGCTATACCAGACATGTAGGGGTCAACTTCCAAACATGCTGTCAGCTACTGACAAATGGCAAGGAATACACTGAACCAACTTTCATTGCCCACATCCTGGGGACAAGTTCAGTGTAAACTTACCCCATCACCCCCAAAAGGGCCTGTGTCCATCACAGAAGGATGCAGAGCCCCAGACGTCATGGACATGCAGGTAAAGACAGCCCTCTCCAAAGCCAAGAATACAGCATCAATGGGACTGGATGGTGTCCCAGGCTACGTCTTACAGTAGGCCCAAAAGGAACTACACCCTCACCTACATTCACTGCCCAGACTCAGTCGTACCACACGGTATGTACCCAAAGAATGGCATACACTAACAGTCATCCAGCTCCACAAAGGGGGTGCCAAAACAGAACCTGGAAACCATTGCCCTATATGTCTACTCAGCCTGGTCTACAAAGCTATTGAGCAAATTGTCATGGAACCCATAAACAGAGACATTGGGGACCTCCAGACACTGGACTCTACACAACCTCGCCTTGCTAAAGGCAGATCCTGCTTCCTAAACATAGTTGACTTACTTCAAACAGTTACCAAGGACATAGATCGAGGTGAAAGTAGTCCACACAGCCCACCTGGACCTTACTAAGGACTTTTTACACCATTCCCCACTCTGTCATCATGGGCACACTTACCAGCTTGAACATTAACAGCTATGTCACAGAATGTGTGGCCAAGTGGCTCACAGATCAAGCACACATGTTCAGAGTTGCGGGTGCCATGTCTGACTCTAAGACAGTCACAAATGGCATCCCACAAGTCTTGGTCCTGGGACCCCACCTGTTCAGTAGACACTGCTCAGAGGTACAGGCAAGCACGGGATGAGTATGGCTGAACAGGTTGGCAGATGACTGCTAACTGTGGTCTATAATCGACTCTATGGCTGACACACACATCCTCCAGAAGGGGCTTACAGAGACAGATACCGGGTGTCAAAACAATGCCCCAAGAAGAATGCCAAAGAATGCATAGTCATCCCTTTTGGCCAAAACAAAGTGCAAACAAATTACCACATAGGTGGTACTCCAGTATGTATGGAGAAAGTCATGAAGGCCCTGGGGACACAGTTAGATAGTAAACTCTCCTTTGATGATCACATGGCCAAAGTGTTTAGACATTCCTTCTATGTAGCCCACCCAATGTCACCTAATGTAACCCACTTTGTCTAGTCTGATGATGTCACCATCCTACAAATATACCTGTGGAAAAGTGAACTCACAGTAATGTGTATAGCATGCCGTGTAAATGCATACTCCTGTAGCATCATAAACCAGTTAGGTAGGGGTTTGAATCCTGCACTTGACAAGTGTGTGTGTGTGATCTTCTTGGAAAGAAGCAACCTTTTTGGAGAGTACTCAAACACCTTAAAAGTGGTATATTAATCTTTGTCAGGTCTGATGATGTCACCATCCTACAAATATACCTGTGGAAAAGAGAACTCACAGTAATGAGTATAGCACGTCGTGTAAATGCGTACTCCTGCAGTATCGAATCCTGAACTTGACAAGAGTGTGTATCTGTTTGTGTGTGATCTCCTTGAAGAGCAGCAACCTTTTTGGAGAGTACTCAAACACCTTAAACGTGGTATACTAATCCTTGTCAGGTCTGATGATGTCACCATCCTACAAATATACCTGTGGAAAAGAGAACTCATAGTAATGTGTATAGCACATCGTGTAAATGCGTACTCCTGTAGTATCATAAACCAGTTAGGTAGGGGTTTGAATCCTGCATTTGACAAGTGCATGTGTGTCTGTTTGTGTGTGATCTCCTTCGAGGGAAGCAACCTTTTTGGAGAGTACTTAAACACCTTAAAAGTGGTATACGAATCCTTGTCAGGTCTGATGATGTCACCATCCTACAAATATACCTGTGGAAAAAAGAACTCACAGTAATGTGTATAGCGTGTCCTGTAAATGCATACTCCTGTAGTATTATAAACCAGTTAGGTAGGGGTTTGAATCCTGCACTTGACATGTGTGTGTGGCTGTTTGTGTGTGATCGTTTTCGAGGAAAGCAACCTTTTTGGAGAGTACTCAAACACCTTAAAAGTGGTATACTAATCTTTGTCAGGTCTGATGATGTCACCATCCTACAAATATACCTGTGGAAAAGAGAACTTACAGTAATGTGTATAGCGTGTTGTGTTAATACATAATCCTCTAGTATCATGAAATAGTTAGGTAGGGGGTTTGAATCCAGCACTTGGTGAGTGTGTGTGTGTATGCTCTATGTGTGTGACACTGCTGGTCAATGGGTTGTGGGTTTTGCTTTTACTACTGTTAAAACATATCAGTATGACACCAGTATGTGCATTGCACATGTGAGGTAGCTGTGTGGCAAATACATATAAACGTACATGTGACCTCAATTATTGCATGTGTGGGAACCCTGCTTTCTCCAAGAACACATCTGTCACCTTTCCAAGAGTGTGCTGCTGCTTTCCAGACCTTAGGTCATATCTGTATGCTTGTGACAAGGCCAGCCACTGCAGTGACCCCTGGCCTAGGTCAACTGTGTCACACACACTCATTACGGTTTCTATAGAATTGTGTGAGTGAGGGTTTATGGCCAAGGTAAATGTCAGACCTGTTCAAACGCAGCAAAGTCTATCAATGATGGCTATTAATTATAGGTGTACAACGACCTTTGTGGATATGCATGCAGACCCCTTATTGCTTATGTGATCCACCAAGAGATTTAAAAATACCTTTGGAAATGTGATTATCAAAGGAGAGATGACGTACCACTTGGTTGCATGTACACATCAGTACCTATTCTTCATGCTGGTGGCTACTACCTATGTGGTACTGTGGGGATACTATGTTCCATAAAGGTGGATGACTATGCTTTGGTTGGCTTATAGCTTTACAGCATGGGTTTGACAACAGGGATCTGTCTGTGTGATACCCTTGTGGAGGATGTGTGTGTGTCATCTGGAGAATGCATTATAGGCCACAGTATGCATTACCAGACGTGGACGGACATATCCCTACTGTGATTGCTTGTACCTAACAGAGCTATATGCCAAACAGGAGTGGTCTCAGTAATGGGTGCAGGTGAATACCACTGGTTACTGGCATATTATAGTACCTGAAGGATCCAAATGTTACTGTGTGTCCTACATCTGTGTGTCAGCTGTCAAGACATCATCTAACGATTGGTTATGGTCAGGCTGTTGAAGTTATGTATACTACCAGAATGCAAAACAATGACAGATAGTAACAGTATCACCCACAGCACAGTGTCAAACCATGTCATACACGCATGTGTAGTCAAGTTCCGAAATGTGTGTAGTACAATGCATACTGGCCACCAATCGAGACTATGGAGTGTTACTGTGTAATACAGGGCATGTCACCCTGCCCATGTGTCCACTATGCACGTACATGCAGACAGTGCACCTCCACCATGTTCACAAATGTACACCTGCAAATCTGTGCCACACACATCCCACACATACTGTCCACTCTCTAACACATGCTGCCAATGCTACACACATCAGCCAAGTGGCACGTGGGCGGACAATACACTATTGGAACTAACCCTGGTGTAAACATTACTACATTGACAATCATAGCTTAAATGCATCATGCCTGCTCAGCTACACCTTCAAGCATATCATTACACTCTACTGCTGACAACATGCTAACATTGCTATACTGCTATATAGTCACCCTGTGCATCAGCACCATGGTAGCCTGTTCCTGCATCAATGTTACAGATGACAGGAGGTGGCACAGGTTTCATCATATGCACAGGGTGTGTTGTTGGTTTGCCAGAGGCCTACAGTGAGCCATACAATCGACATGTATGTGTGTGTGTGTGTGTGTGTGTGTGTGTGTGTGTGTGTGTGTGTGTGTGTGTGTGTGTGAGGGCCAAGAGTACTGCTATGGGCCAATGTTGATGTAATGTATGCGGGTATGTGGTAGCCCTAGGTGTCTTGTTTATGTTTGTGTGTGTCTGCATGCACACAGTTCCCCCATGTGGCTGCCATATACGGGTATTTGTGGGACAGCCACAGACTGTACCTGCCAGGCTTTACAGATCACCATCTCTGGCCATGGATATGGTACCTGTGCCTGGCAGGGGTGCTACTGACACTATCAGGTACTAAGCCTGACTGGGTACTATCCTCAGAGGTAGATGGATGTACACTGGACCCAGGTCCCTGCTGGGACTGTCCAGAGCCACGTGCACGTGGTCTTCTAGGATGGTCTATGGACAGCCCACCCCCAACATTGTTGGGGCTGGTACTAGCACTACGGGAGCGGCTGTGACTTGAGGGATGTCCACGGCGGCTGCCAGCTGCTGATGTTGCTGGCATACGTCCACATAGACGACTCAACCGTCCCGCACTGTCCTGACACATGGACATGACATTGCGGTGGACATCTAATGTCTCACCCCAACGTCTATCAGTGACCTCAGCGTAATGATGGATGGCACCTGCTAGGTCACGGATACTGTCAATTACGGCGGTGTTATGTGCCCTCTGTGCCCTTAGTCCCTGTCTGGTGTACCATTCCATACATGCCTGTGCCTCCATGACAGCCTGGAACATGCATGAGGTTGTAAGACTTGTGGTACGTCTGCCATGGCATGATGAGAAGCAGTGCTCCAACGAGAACCCCTGGACATCTGCCTATATGGTACCCTTCCAGACATCTGGGTATGGCTGCTGTGTCGGGATGTATGTGCCATAGATACCATACTGTCCTGGCCAATGCCGGCTGTACGCTGTCCCTCAGCTAAGGGCATTGGTGATGGATGTATTGGCAGTATGACTGTGTGCATGGATGGGGTGGACACTTGTGTCCTGTCGATTGGTGGCCCAACAACAGACCCTGGCAAACATGCCTGTGCCTCAACACACCTATCATCATTATCACTATTATGCTCAGTGACATCAGTTTCCCTGCTGCAGTGAACCAGCCCAAAATCAGCACCTGTTAGAGGAAGACAGGAAACACACTTTACGACCTGTACATGATGTCGACACACATGCACACATGAACACATGCACACATGCACACAAGCACACATGAACACATGCACGCATGCACATATGCACACATGAACATATACACACATGAACACATGCACACGTGAGCACATGCACACATGCACACATGCACAGATGCACACATGAACACATGCACACGTGAGCATATGCACACATCCACACATGAACACATGCACACAAATACACTCCTCACTAAAACAGACAGACACACACACGCACACACACACACACACACACACACACACACACACACACACACACCACCAGCAATCCAGAACATACTCAATAGCGTGTAATGGTGGGGTACAGTATCACAAGCCAAACATTTATATCAAATGTGACAGCATGCAGGACATCTGTTGCTCAACAGCATGCAGTGTGAGTGTAGATAGCCCTTGCTAATAACAGTATACATGGCTTTGATGCATGTGTGTTTTGTTCAGTGATTGGCCTCACCCTGGAACACAATGTGTATATGGACACAACATTGCTGTGCAAGTATTAAAAGCTCTGCAATGTCCTGTGCACCATCACTCACAGGTATACATACCATGGCTGGATATGTATCAGTGTGTCACATAGATATCCATTTCTGATTAGAGCATCTGTGTTTTTAGCAGATAATTGTGGACACAGGTTTAGCACATGCATGCTATGTATACACACAGGATGAGTGGTGCATGTATACCTGATGGAATACCATTGCTCAACATAGCCATTGTGCAGTGGTTATGGTGAGTGTGGGACATATTGTGGACATGTCAGTGCCAGCCATGACATGGCATGCTACCACACAACTGCAACATTAAACATCATACATACACAATGTGTGTCATGTGATCTATACACTCAATAGCATTACAAGACATATGTGTGTCACTTTGTACAAATGGTGATTGCTATGCATATTGTGTATAGGTGCATATGTTTGCACACACACAACATTGAGATGCATAGCAATTAATGATATGTGTAGTAATGTGGCCACTGTAACTGGATGGGGTGTAGTACCATGAGACATCATCATGCAGCATTATGTGGTCACTCAAGGCTACTAATGTGTGCCAGACTGGCACATAGCATGCTGTACCTGAACTGCAGTACCATGACTACATTCACCATTTCATGGTCAGTTGTTACATGGGCTTGTAAGGTGCCCAATAGGGGGGCATTGCCTAACATGAATGTGTTATGTCTTGAAGAGTGTCGCACAGCCACATGAGAGGCCTCTACCCCTCAGGTATATTATGTGTGCTGTGTGGATGATATTTGGGATACTGGAGTGTAACCTTACAGTGGGTGTCTGAATATGCCATGTGTAGCATGTTAACATGTACTGCATATGACACAGTTGTGTATGTTGTGTGCATGTGTATCGACTCTGCCTATCCAACGTCCACTACAGTGTTGCCACAATTGTGTGGGATGCTCTGTGTATTGTATGTGTTTGAGGCAGCTACTCACATTACTGAGATGTGCATATTCTCACAGCAAACATGCACAGCATGCATTATGCGCTGGTGTGTGACGTGTACATGGCCTACACCTCACCTATGACATGCACATTTAATTAGCAATATTAAATGTAGAACACACTCACCAACATGGGTCTGCTGCCTTGATGTCACACCAGAGGGACCTACAAGGATATGAGACAGTTTGTCAGTGGCAACAACTGTGGCATTGCTACTGTGTGTTTGCAATCTTACAGTAGTACGACTGTTGACAGTCACAGGCCTGCAGATTATATTCCTAATTATTATTATTGCACAACACTAGGCACCACATCTTGTAACTACACAGTACACATCTCACATAAGCATGATCTACCAATAGAGGTAACAGTAGTGTACAGCTATGCCATGTTACCTGCATGCTCCATGTCAACTTGCTGGGTGGCTCCGGCCTCCATGATGATGCATGTTAGTTGTTGTTTTTGTTGTTGTTGGCCAGGAGCCACCTGGCTCAGGAGCAGCTCCTCCACTCTGGTGAGGGAGGGATGGATGGCTACCCCACCACCTGTGGAAAGCTGTTGTCTACAGATAGACGCACACTGCCGGACATGTCTAATTAAATCACTGCAGTGATGGTGTACCTGCTCATATGTCCGGTTATGCATGCCTATGTCATTTACCCTACAGACAAGATCTTGCCGCAGTGCAGTCCGCTCATGCTGGTCCTGGCTGGTTCTTGAGAACAGCAGGGTGTAGTGCTGAACCATAGTGGCTGTAATCACTTCCTCCTCTGCTGGGCTATATGAGGGTTACGATGATGGGCCATGACCCTGGAAGACAATGAAACAACATGTGTAAGCAAGTCAAGTGGCACACTTAACATTCTAAAGTACAGATATTAATTAACTGCCATATATAGCAACCTATTAACTGTCAAAGGATACCACATAGTGCTCAACCCACAATTGCCTGATAGTGCCTTGCAAATCTATATATATCAAACCATGTTTTGCACAGCAACAAAGATAAACCAGTATGTAAGACTATACAACAGTACATGGCACACTGTGTGTGACACAATGCACCACCTAGCCACAGGGGGTATATATCAAGCTAATGCATAACGTAACATGTAATCCATTGCAATGATTGTAAAGTCCAGTTACAGTATTACCAGTATACCACACTAGTCATTGATGGCAAACCCCTGCCTAACATATGTGCTCATTCATTAATATAGGTGGCATACTGCTGTACTAGACTATACATGTTGCTAGATACGCACCTATATCCTGTAAGACACATATGACCGAGGCCATGGTACAGGCATACACGCACACATCAGACATACATATCAGACACAAAGGTATGGCAACCCACATGACCTTTACCTGTGTACCATACAGTACTGTGTGTCAGTAGTTACCAGACCTTATGCCTGAGGTATGTCATCTGTGAGGACTATGGGGAACAAACAAAACAGTGGTCCCAAGACATGTGGACATACACCATACTGTGCTGTTTAGGCATACAGCTTCAGGTAGTACTACAGTTCATTCAGGGGTTGGATTCACCAGCAGTAACACTCAGTAAGCATACATGTACTGCTGTAGCCTACAATGGGACACCCCAGTTGACACCAACAGACTACGTCAGACCATATGTCATACTGCTTTTTCTGCCTAGCAATAGCATACACATCTTTTGCTGGGATCACAGCTAGGACACATAATACCATGACAGAAACAGTTTCCCACTTAGCTATCACACATATACAGAATTCTGACACATTCACCAACACATTCACCATCACACTCAGTCAACCTCACATAGCAATTATTGCAACAAGTACATGTGGGTGTGTATCAGTTCATAGATAGGTTATAGGCTATTGGCCCTAGGACCTATAGATGTCTAGCCATATGCTACCCTGGCCTTTGACACACAGATAATTTCATTTCATGTGGCCCTGTCAAGCAGAGCCACAGATGTGATTCCCGGGGTGTATTTCCTATCTCCCATACAATCATCAGGATTATATATGATGACTGCTAATTAGGAGCTTTGTTTGCTATTGATAGGTGGTTTGTTCCAGAGTATGGGATGTCTCTGAGATAGGGATGTATCCCTCCAGCATGTGCTGTTTATTGAGGTGACAAGGTTTAGGTCCCTAGAGCATGTAGCTCGTAGGGATTGTGATCTGTTTACATAGAGCATGTTTAACAGCTCTGGGTTTCACATAGCTTTGCATGTTAGGCAGAGGTCACCTCTGGATAGGCGGTATGCGACACAGTCTAGCTGTGGTTTTCTGAGACGGTCTGCATAGGGCATCTGTTTGAGGCTGGTATTACTCTTTGTGAGGTATGTCTGTGTCCTTTCCAGTTGCTGTAGATGGCTTGTGAGGTACATACCACATGGGGCATTGTACTCTATAATGGGTTTTATGTGTGTGGAGTAGAGGGGAACACTGACCTATATTTTCTTGGATGACACACCTTTTGTGATGACGTGTGCCACGTAGACAGATTACATGACTAGTGTGGCACTGTGACTATCAAAGGGGAGACTACACTCCACCTGTGTCCCATGGTCTCTTATCACACCTTCGGTGTTAAGTAGACTACCACCTATGTGGTAGTTAATGGGTACTGAGTTTTTGCAAGGAGGGATGCCAATGCCGTGTCAACATTGAGCTTGAGTCCATGGCTTTGTCACCAGGCATCTGTTGCAGTAAATATGACCCTGTCTCTCTCTCTCTCTCTCTATATATATATATATATATATATATATATATATATATATATATATATATATACACACACACACACACACACACACACACACACACACACACACACATACATATAAACATCTATTGGTGTACATATAGATATACATATAGGCACATATACAGTCCACCTTTCATGGTATGAATATCAAGTATGGAAAGTTTGTGAGATATACAGTTATGTCATAATATTGCACAGTGTTGTGCAGAATGCATTGAAGGTGTTCTCAGCCCATGTAGCTTTAGCAGGCCTCACTGGCTGCAACACTGCAAACCTGACGAATCATACCCACAGCGTTTAACCACCACATGTCATATACCAGCACTGTATGCTGTCTGGTTTGCCACACACTACAACCTACATAGAAATATGCACATAACAACCTTCAACAACATATATATATATATCCACCTTTCACAAACAGTTGCAGTATGTCCCTTGCTCTATGCGCTTGTACAGATGCTAATATATCTGATACAGACAGATCTCTCCGTATGTGTGTGCCATACACACACAAGGACCACACTGTTGTAAGTACATGTACCTCACGGCTGACCTGTTGGGACTTGCTGCAACATGAACAGGTGCACATGTGAGCACACAGTAATATTAGAGAGTGTATATATAGCTGCAAATGCTAAATTAGCATACTAGCTTGGTACAGCTGTTGCCAATGCTAAGCTACATGTTAATATGCCTATCATGCATCTGTTACTCTGTCACATCCGTGTTTACATAAATGTATGCGCTACTCCCCCAAACAGACATTGTACACACTACCTTACAGAACACAGATAACATGGATCAGATGTTTGACATTTAATGCTGAACTACATATGTCACAGTCATATCCCACTGCACACAGCTACACACTGATTTCTCCATGGCAGTAGTTATGCAGGGCATCTGTGCATAGATACGTACTGCTGCCACATATGGATGATTCAAACTATGTAGAGTACTCTTCAAAAACATCTACTACATGCCAGTAAATACATATCTGTTACATACCTTACCTTTGTATGTGTTTGTAGTAGTCAGTTCCGTGTGTTTTGTACACTTTGTTTTGTTTATATCTTATTTTTTTTCAAATTTTTTTTTAATATATTATATTTTTCAATATATTATTTTTTCAATATATTTTTTTCAATATATTTTTTCGATATATTTTTTTTCAATATATATATTTTTTCAATATATTTTCTTTTTTTCAATATATTTTTTTCAAGATATTTTTTTTCCAGTATATTTTCTTTTATATCTTTTTTGTTTCCTGTTGCTGTTGTCTGTGTCTCTCTGTGTCGCTCTGTAATGCTCTCTCTCTCTCTCTCTCCCTCTCTCTCCGTGCATGCAATGAAATTATTGCATGTGTGGACAGCTAGTACAGCCTGCTTTTATAGGTATCTGCACATTGAATGTGATGGCCTCTGTACCAATTGTTGGCCACCATTTGGCAATTGCATGCAGCCTGCTGTGTGGTACTTGCAGTACCCACTGTCATAGCAACCAAATGCTATAAATTGCTAGGTCAGGTAGGTGTAGCCCTTTCAGCTTTCCAAAGTGGGGACCATGCTTGTTTGCTGTGGACACCGTTGTGTAAGTCAGAAGGTTGGTGTACTTCTTGTATCTGATGCTAGGGGTGTAGCCAGTGATTTGAATGTTGTTCTCAGACCTGAATGTTGCCACTTCCAGTACACAGTTGTCAGTGTAGAATTTAACTCACCCCTACAAATGCTAACACAAGATACATGGGAGTATGTAGTTTCTGTTCTACTTATACAATTAGCTGCCATACATACGTAGTTATTGAGATGTTTTCATTTGGCACATGAACTGTTTGTGAACTGCTATACTGTCGATATTAATGTACTTCTGCACAGTTTGTGATTTTTTTGTTGACATTAGCACAGGATGCCCATGAAAACTGGACAATTCCAGTACTGAGTATGCCTACCTACATCCTTGCTGGACCTTGAACACACAGGTATTTTGTACATTTGGGTGGGGATTGTCCTGCTATGATACTGTGTGGGAGTTGTAAAGTGCTGCTGTAACATTATTTACTGCTAAAATGGCTGGCTCTGTTATCACAGTCATGTGATGCAATTCTACAACAACTGCTGGTAAAGTTCCACAGAACAGGTTTTGTGTTATGGCATTCCTATCTTACCTTTACATTCACTCATTCTGATGCATGATATATATATTTCAGCAACATTCTACTGCATATCTACTGTGGCTTAGTGGTACTTCATGCAGTCTAGTGTGTCCAAGGTCTGGAGTTTGAGACTGGCATTGGTGTTTTATTTTGCTGCTGAACAGAACAAGGGCCCTCACATGCAGGGTGACTAAGGCACTTTTAAGCAGTTGTAAGCGGGTTTTCACGGGTTTGTGCGAAGCTTAGCAATACTTAGCTAAGTGCACACAAGCGCACACTCGCCAAACCCGCTAACTACTGCTTAAAAGTGCTTACTCTCGCTAACCCCAGCGCTCATTTTTTTGAAAGAAAAGAAAATGGGGAGATAGGAAAGTGGTGATAAAGGGGCGCAAAGCGGGAAAGACAGTAGGGAAAACAGCTCAGGATGTGCAGGATGGGTGTAGGGAAGGACCATAGCTGCCCATTTCTTTAACAGCAACAGCTGTGCATATACTAGTAATTTGGAGGGAAATTTGAAATCTTCCACCCCTGAGAGAGGGATGAGGACAACGAAGTATGTTGTACTGCCAATTGAATTTCAGTTTCTGTGTCCAGCGGAGATCTGTGCAAAATGGGCAGCTATGTATGGGATGTAATTTTTTTGTGGGAGCAGATTGCCCATTTTTTTTTTCAGGTGAGAGTGGAATGTGGGTTAGGGGAAGTAGGTATATTTTGGGAGGTAGGTTGGGGAGGTAAACAGACAAGACAAACAAGATGCATACAGGGGCGGAATATGACACATGGGGTGGGTGAACACCATTGATGGGGAAGGATGTTTGAAAATCGCAAGCCCATGAGCCCACAGATGGCAACAGTGGAACTGAGATCTCCACCCATGGGCAGTCACCACTGCACCTTCACAGCCCGGAGGGTGGCTGTGCTGGGGGCTGCGTAGGAGGGGCAGGCTCACCCGTGAGTAATGCCACTCTTGCCTCGAGCTGGCGTAGAGGATCAGCGACTGAACGCTCGATCTCCCTACATACCACAGCCTGGACCATTCGGAGGGTGATAGGTGGTCCTCCTCCGGCCACTCTTGCATGGAGGGTACGAGCCCCATCCCCCGCAGCGCTTCCACCCAATGGTGGCACAGGACTAATGGAGGAGGAGGTCCCGGGCTGGGCACCGAACCTGCTGGTGCCAGGTACCATCGCCAGCTCAGGTGGGACAGGTGGGTCCGCTGGGACTGGCCTTCCCATACATTTTATGTTTAGGAGGACTTAATGACAATATGGGTTAGTAATAGCCAACAGCATTCCAATTTAGTTGTAACAGCATACAGTAGTATTCCCATTAACCCAACACACCAGAGTTCCAACAGTTGAACAACAAGCATAACACATGCATATATAGAACAACAGTGGACATTCCAACAGCATGCAGGATTGATTGGTGGCAACAGGCCACCAAGATTGTGGTATGTGAACAGGGCACATGCATCAAAGTAAATGCAGATATTTATAAACCAATAGGACATGTGTCCCAACAAATGTTATGAGATTAGACATACCCATGGAGGTGTGGAATTGCATTGTTTATGCACATACAGTAGGGTGTAAAAAGATACCTCCATTAACAACTTATATATACTTATAGTTTACACTACATTCCTATTGACTGCAGTTATATATCCCCTACATGTATTATTACACTAGGCAATGTCAGTTAAATTGTGAAATGGGTTTTGCTAGTTCTTGATATACCTGACCTGTATCTGATATACAAACTGTCCTGGATGCAGATGCTACTGCTATATATTTATATATTTCATTTATATTTTTATATCTACATATCTGGATGTGTTCAGGTGACATTAGCAGGTATATGTTAACAGCCCCCTACATTTCTAGCAGCACACTGACATTTCTGGGGAACACAATAACAAGCTACTCATGTGCCAGATTAACCTGTAAATTCCGCCCATGAACCGACAGTTGAGGACTGTATATATGCTTAACAGCTACTGGCACTCCCTTCATCCACTTTATATGGGCCTACCCATGTGTGGGTTGACTGCGCTTAATACAACAGTACTATTTCTATAATGCAAGGGTACAACAACATATCGAAGAAAGTGACACGGACACACTCCAGGAATTATACCTTTATTAATTACATTACACACTTTTATAGTGGCTCTCTCATTTATTTGATATATCAGTGCATGCAGAGGTCTTTTATTCAAGACATATTATACCTTAATTAATGGATTGCAATACCTTTTCATGCTGTCTCACTTATTTTATATAACAGTACATGCAGAGAAGTTATTCAGCACTTATTATACCTTTATTAATGGGATACAACACTCTTTTTCAGGCTCTCTCACTTCTTTTATATGACAACACATGTAGAATAATTACTAACCTGCCTGGTGGTGCAGCCTTAGCAGCCTATCTGCATAGGCTTGTTGATTCGCAACACGGACACCTGCAGCTGTGAAGTAAATGAAGGGATATTGAGACATACCTATCCATAATATAGACTACAATAGCAATTCTTACATATTTCATTCCATGGCTACATACTCAGTCGTGGGGCATTTTCCATTTCATGGGCCTCCTGTATCCACTGGTTCAGTCAGTCCTCCTTGCGTCTCTTCAGGTCTGAGTAGTGGTGTCTGACCTGCTCAACAGTCCGAGGGACACCTATGGCACTGGTGAGATCATGTGCTAGACGGTTCCTGGCTTTCGCGTTGTACTCAATACCCTGAAACTGGCACTGCAGGAGTCTTGCATCATGATGATGGACAAGGAGCCAAACCATTACTTTTGACTCCTCAATGCCCCACCGTTGTGCTCGAAAACGAGAGCCCTCTCCAACACCAGACATACTGTCTGCAGATGGGAGCTACAACCAGTTATGGCAATTATTCCCACCTATGGAGCTTAAATATGCCTCATTTCCCGCACTTATTTGTGATTGGCCGGTTTTGAAAAATCTCAGCTAAAAGCAAACCTGCTTAGCAATGGGTAAACTTCCATTGATATATATATGAGTGTGTTGGAAATGCATCCATATGTAAAGCTGTCATAGCTTAGTGGTTTAGTACTGTGGTTATGGTGCACAGTATCCTGGGCTCAAGGCCTGTCATTGCTTTTTATTTTACTACTGACCAGACCGGCTAGGAGGTGTGGCTGTGTTTAGCCGACTTTGCTCAACTTTGCCCAAAATTGCTCGACGTTGCTCTACGTTGCCCGACGTTGCCCAATGTTGTGCTAGTTTGCGCGATGCGCAGCTCCATGCAAAGCCATTGCGCTAGTTAAAGCAGTGCTAAGCTATGAGCAATTATACTTAACTGTGCTTAATACTAGTAAACTTTGCTTAGCAGTGCTTCACATTGCTTAAGATACATTACTTATGCATTTATCAGTGTGCATGACCATTCCACCTTCTCATATACATATAAAATATCGTTCACTACCACATAGGCCATTTCAATGCATTTTACTAAAATTTAAAAGGTAAATGTCAGGAATTCTTTTTATGCACAGATTTCCTACAGAAAATGGGAAGGGGAGTGGTGGGACTCGTACCGGGAATGCCTCCTTTTTGTGCGAGGGCTCTACCACTATGCTATTGGGCTTAATTTGCATATAAGTAGCTTATTATCCTCTTCAATGTCTACACTGCTAACTGTAGCTAAGCAAAGGGCAAACCCATGCATACACGCGCAAATACGGGCAGCTATATTGGGAATAATAAAAAAAAAGAAAGCTTTACATTTTAAACTTGTCTAGGGATTTAGAATGTGGGGGAGTGTAGTGTTGGGTATGTAGACATTTGAGCAGACTCGCTCATTTCAGTTGACATATGCAGTTTAGGCACTTGCAGGGGCATGGATATTTGGACTGCTCGGCAGTCTGACACGCCCCCTGCACTCGTGCACGCTCCGTGTTAGCCTTAGAGTTGAGTCAGCGCGCCCTCATGAATATGCATGACATGCTGATGTCATACTCTTAGACTGCAGTTTCCGAGCATGACTTAGTTAGTCTTACACGGAGGATTAGTGAATGCCGGCCACTGATTCTGCCAACATTAGAGCCTTTAGACTTTTTTGTCGAAAAGTTGCATGTTGACGAAAAGCAGTTTAGACTAAATCCATTAGACCCATGTGTGTGTGTGTGTGTGTGTGTGTGTGTGTGTGTGTGTGTGTGTGTGTGTGTGTGTGTGTGTGTGTGTGTGTGTGTGTGTGTGTGTGTGTGTGTGTGTGTGTGTGTGTGTGTGTGTGTGTGTGTGCGTTTGTGTGTGCATGTGTGTGTGCATGTGTGTGCATGTGTGTGTGTGTGTGTGTGTGTGTGTGTGTGTGTGTGTGTGTGTGTGTGTGTGTGTGTGTGTATGCCTGCATATATATAAAGGGTCTATATCACTTTGCTGAAAGTGTATTTCAACAAACACCTAGTTATTGACCCCTAATCATTGAAAATTGCTTCCGCAATTCACTGAATTTACCAAGGGCAACAACACACTTGCCCTGCAGCACAATGGATGAACATCTCACTAAATCAAACCCACCCAAGTGGGGGACTTCTCCACCATACCCCCCCTAACTAAATATACCAACTCCAAGATCACAATACAATAGAGAAAATGTGCTGTGCTAGAACTATCTTGAATACTTTAATTATCCTGTAGACAGTTCCATGGGAAATGCATTGCATACAATTTCAGTGATTTTGCAGGTTCAGTAGCTGTGTTTGCTGAGCTATGTGGCAAATAACTGTGCTTTCATGCCCTGACCCGTTGTCTGTCATACTATGAAATTTTATTTGTGAATTTTGCACAAACACAGTTATTCTTCTGTCAGGATGCTTGCTAAAGTATATATATTTCTAGATTTTGTAAGTTGGGGTTAATGAGGTGAAAATGGTGAGATGAGGAAAATCATATTTTGAATGCACAAGAATTTATTGCAATAAGTAGGTGCTCTTATTTTTCCTGTAAAATAATTAATCCCTTTGGAACACACAGTGACCAGTGTGGCTTTTGTTCCTCTAAGCCTATTTTCTAAGAAAGTTTATGTAAATCAAAAGCTATGCTAGATTTTTTGAATGGAACTAGTTCCCAGCTTTCCAGCTAGTGAATGATTAATGGCTGGTCTTGTATGCAGCCAGAGAACTAATTTCTTGAAGGAAGCCTGAACATTGCTAACTGTGTACTATATGGAATAGGAAGTGATGACTGCTTACTGAAAATGAAGTACAAAATCTAATGAGGAAGCACTAGGTCAATTTTTTGCAGATAAGCAATAAAATAAAATCTAGAAATTAGGTACTAGAGGTTTCCAAAGCTTAGGCTGTTGTGACAGCCAGTCCAGCACCCTAATTAACTGCTGGGGCTTCTTCTTTTCATATATTTTCCTTAATAATATCTTTGTGATATTCCACTGATATCATACACGGATTTTGGTGGCTTTGGTGACTTTGATTCATAGCCATGTTGTTGGACCTCAGTTTACAAATGGAAACAGGTTACAGGTACTAACCCCTCTAATAATTGTTCAGACGATGTTTAGGGAAGTTTAGGGAAGTAGAAACATAGGAACAATACTAAGGAAGGGATCCGAGGAATCATTAGATGCCTAGCCAAGAGAAACACTTAAACGTTCTTGTCATCCTCTGTGAGTACTTAATACTGCCTACCTCCTAAATCAATCTTGGATGGGTACATTCGTATCTACTACTCCGATCAATACTAGTCCTAAAGGCTTGCTTATTTGTTGATGCCAACTTATTGACAGAGTTATTTTGAAATGTTATTATATGTCTACCCATGCAATCAATACTAGCCCTAAAGGCAGATAAAGTTGTACTTTACTTGACCCATAGTAGTAATTTATTCCACTAGCTGTTGTTGTTAGGACCCTATTCCTCAAGTGAGTCTTGCTTATTTGTTGATGTCAACGTATTGATTTATTAACAGAAGAAAGAACCAAACCCAGTTACCGAATACACATCCACAATCCAAATAAACTCACTACACAGCAAGCGGCTTCCATGTACAAAAGTCCCTTTAATTCCATTGAAAAACTTGGTAAAACATTTTAAAAAAGAGTGCTTTTGTCTGTTAATTTGACATCTTCAGAACCACTAGCTGATAACACAATAAGTGTAAAACAGGCTTTCAAAAATTCACACCCCTCAGAAATAACCAGTCCAAACTAATATTCAAATAAGGAGTACAATCACCCTATTAAAAATCTACTAGCAGTAATATAATCAATGATCATGATACATATGATAACCAATGAGAAAAGCAACTCTGGAAATTCAACCAATGGTGGCACTGACAAAAACTAATGTGCAGATGGACAATACATAAACACCATATGTTACATCTTACCCAGTCAAAGGTCCAGAATGGTAAACTGGACCAATAGTAAAAGAGGCCACAAGGACCAATAACATGGGACTCTAATAATTGTTCACACTGTGTTTAGGGAAGTAGAAACATAGGAAAAATACTATGGAAGAGATCTAAGGAATCATTAGATGCCTAGCCAAGAGAAACACTTAAACATTCTTGCCAAACTCTATGCATATTTAATAGTGCCTACCTCCCAAATCAATTTTGGATGAGTACATTTGTGTCTACACATCAAATCAAAACTAGCCCTAAAGGCAGATAAAGTTGTACTTTACTTGGCCTGTAGTAGTAATTGATATCACTGGCTGGAATATGCTGAGTTAGGATCCTATTCCTCGAGTGAGTCTTACTTATTTGTTGATGTCAACTTATTGATTTATTAACAGAGTCATTTTGAAATGTTATTATTTTACAAAGTAAAACAAAAGCTCATTCGTTGATACTATCTCCTTAGTTCATTCCATGTAACAACAGTAAGTACATTTACAATGATTTATATGATATTTGCAGAATTGTGTTTTTATGCTTATAATCTCACCAGACATTTCCCATTGTCTGCTGTCCTTCAGCCCAACGCTCTTTGTTTTCTTTTCTGTCCTCCTACATTCCCCACCTTCTCTAATTTTCCATCCTTTATAGCTCTTCACATCTCTTTGCAGCTTCTTCTTTTCAAATTTTTATATCTTAGCCCTATAACTTTTCACAGTATTAATTCATCTTATCAATGACTGCCTAACAAAAGCCTGTTCTGTCTCGACAAACCAGACAGGAAGTATAGCTTATCTCTGAGGGCTAGTGACCCTCCTTCACCTCAGGATCTTGACCTACTTTACAGTCAAGAAATTACTGGTAGGACTTAACCCAGAATGTCCATCTCACCCACCAAAATAACCCCCCAACACAACAATATCTGAAAAAAGAATGACATAAAAGTAGGGGTAAGAGAGGAATGTGGAGAGATAACACTTCATAAATTCCAATGATTCAGATAATTATAAGGATGTGTGATAAGAGCGACAAGACAGAAACTGAGCCAATGCAGGAGAAGAACTACAGAGATGATGCAGAAAAATTAAAGAAAACAGACAAGGTATACTACATAAATACATGACAGTCAGCTGAACTTTACAGCTATACTCTAATTGTCCAGTTAAATAAATTCATAAGGGAGCTATCCGTTCAAACTGACAGCCATACCTGCATCTCTGTACATCCTCTAAATATGTGCATCAAACATTTTGCAAGAATTTTATTCATATGAAATTTTATTAATTAAGTCTTCTATACAGGTGGCCAGGTGGTATCAGCCTTGCCCAAATGATGAAAGATAAACCTTTTAAGACGTATATTAGATTATAAACATCAATAAAAATAAAAGATAGCTGAAACAACAAGTTCATCCTCAACAAGATGTGCTCCTTACAGCACACACATATAATACCATTTTAAAAGTTTTATCTCACATAATGTCAAAGGTACAGATATCCGAATCTTCACAGATTTTGGAATAGATTTTAGAATATCTCTTATCATATGTCAGAACAACAAAAGCATCACTGTTGAAAAAGTGTTTAGCTACCACATATCTGCAGCATAATCTTCCAAGAGATAAGCAACATGTCCCTCTCAAGCCACCTTCAGAACTAAATTCAAAAATTATTGCAAGCAAAGGCAATCTCTTTTCATCAAACAGGTCAAACACCAACATGCATGTGTGTGTGTGTGTGTGTGTGTGTGTGTGTGTGTGTGTGTGTGTGTGTGTGTGTGTGTGTGTGTGTGTGTGTGTGTATACGTTTGGCTCAATTTTCTCCATAATGCCAAATTCTAAAGTTATACATGCTGTCTTCCTGAGAAAATGTAACAAGCATGTACGTAACGTAACAACCTCATTATTTTATATATTATTGCCATTAGAGAAGCAGCAACTTGAAAGCTATAAAGGAAACCTTAAAAATAAAATAAAATAAAAAATAAAAGGGAAGCTATTGCTTTCTTAAGTGACATTATGTCTGTACAAATATTCATTGCTGCATACTAATAGGAATCTCTAATTTAGAACTAAAAAAAAAATCCCATCAATAAAGTTTAATTTGATGCTTTTGATATTGCTGCTAGAGGACATTTAGTCTTATTTTCAGCAGTACATTATATTACAAAGCTCCGGAAGAAAATAAAAACATCCAAACACATGTATGTCATTTCACATATTCATCACAAATAAGGAAATCACTCTTGTACCAAGAGTTTTCAGAATTCATGATGTCATATTCCTAAATTTTTATGTAAAACATTTACTACTAATCTGCCGTACTGCTGTGACCTTTACAGCTTTGCTCTGCATGGAGGTTTGCCTTAAATTGCACAGTCAATAGCATTTATTCCCTGTAATATGGGATATAGCTTTTAGGGTATCATATATTTTACAGTGAAAAAAATAGCATTACAGATGTGTCTCAAGAAGAAAAAAGTAATTGTAGAGAACATGAGATCCAGTAAATATACTGTCTAAAAACCTGAAGCTGTCATTACACAAGCAGGTCAGGATGTGTATTACTTGATAACCTCCTTTAGCCTTCCACAAACAGTCTGGTTATATGTTGTCTATATGGATAGACATAGATGGATATATGGGGACAGGCATCCATTTGTTAAGAAGCTTCTGCCTTCTCTTTAACACCCCCTGCATCTTGTATTTCTTAAAGAGGAAGAGGGGGGGTTAAAGGGGCAATAGCCCACTTCAGAAATGAAATTAATAAGACAAACAAAAAAGCTAAGACAGGACAACTATTAAAATGACCGTATGTTTAATGCTCTCTGGAACTTTTCTGATGTCCATACCTGTGAAGATGATGTGGCTACAGCCAAACTGTGATGCTACTGCATTTTGGCAGTATCAGTGAATGTAGAGAAGGGCTTTTAGAATCCATGATTTCATACTCCCTTTGTGAACATCAGCTGTTCTAGTTTTTTACTACCTCCTCTTCGCTACCTAACTTTTGTCATTGTCATGTTAATACTTCTATGTCCAGTGCTGAGCAAAATAACTTTATGCTTGTGTTATTTTAATTTCTGTTATATTGTTGTACTGCATTGCTCTGCATGATATATATTTCATAATGGACCTCATAAGAGGATCATAATGGACCTCATAAATAAAGACATAGGGAATTTGCAGACTTTGGATCCATCCCAGTTTGGCTTTGTCAAAGGCAGATCATGCCTTCTAAACTTGGTTGACTTTTTCGAAACAGTCACCAAAGCCATTGATGAGGGAAAGGCAGTCCATACAGCCTACCTCGATCTGGCGAAGGCCTTCGATACAATACCCCACTCGGGTATCATTGAAAAACTCATCAGCTTAAATGTTAACCCATACATCACAAGATGGGTTGCAAACTGGCTGAGTGACAGAACCCACAGGGTCAGAGTTGCTGGCGCCATGTCAGACTCAAAGCCTGTCACAAGTGGTGTACCACAGGGCTCAGTCCTGGGCCCACTCTTGTCTGGCATCTACTTTTCCAAGTACAAGCAAACACAGGAGGGTTATGGCTGACAAAGTTTGCAGATGACTGCAAACTGGGCCATAGTAGAAAACACATCTGACACAGATATCCTTCAGAAGGGTCTCACAGAAACGGATAACTGGTGCCAGAGCCATGGCCTAAAGTTAAATGCCAAAATGCATAGTCATACCCTTCGGGAAAAACAAGGTTACCCCTAGCTACCAAATAGGTGGCAATCCACTGAGCACAGAAGAAGTTATCAGGGACCTGGGGACCCAGGTTGATAGTAGTCTGTCATTCGACACCCATGTAGCTAAAGTAGTTAGGAAGACCTTCTACATTGCCCACCTTATCATGAAGGGATTCTCATCTAGATCAAGGGAGGTCATAGTCTCCCTATACTCATCACTCATCAGACCAATGATTGAGTACAATGCCCCATTCGAATGTATCTGACCCGACACTTGCAGCAGCTGGAGAGGCCACAAAGTTCCTCACCAAAAGGATAAAGGGTCTCAAACATCTGTCCTATGCTGCCCGACTGAAAGAACTCCAGCTCTATTCAGTCGCCACCGCTTGCTCAGAGGTGACCTTTGCCTAACATACAAGGCCATGTCAAACCCAGATTTGATGAATATGCTTCACCTCAAAAATCTAGATCCGTCAGAGCCACAAGGGCGGGAGACTTAAACCTCGACACGGCTATTAATAGGACGTGCTGGAGGGATAGATTCATCACCCAAAGACTCCCTATGCTGTGGAATAAAATCCCGGTATATGTGAGGCAGAGCACCTCGCTGGCCTTGTTCAAGAGAAATCTTGACCAATGGATGGGAGATCGCAGATATACCCCAGGGATTACCTCAGTGTCACTGCTCGACAGAGGCACAGCAAAATAATGGGTATAGTTCCCCATACTAAAGGGGTGGCGTAAACCACAAAACTATGGGCTAGGCTTGTAAATGCCCTCGGGCAGATAGCCTAGTATGAACCTATGAACCTATGAACCTATGAACCTATATGCCCAACAGGTTGCTGCATGTAGAATCTTGCCCTAAAGACAATCATTATATTCTAATGTGCTTTTAACCCCCTACAGAAATTCCTTTAGGCAATTAAGATTAAACAAATTATCACTGTGAAATAACCTTATAAATATATAGTAAAATGTTAAACTCCACTGTTTCTTTTTGGTTAAATGCTAATATCCCATGAAAGAGGGTTTAGTGTTCTCCATTATTCTCACTCCTGCATCTGGGTTTTTGGAATACATGATGATGTATTTCAAAGTTATTTTTATGTAAACATTTAGTCCTTAGCTGCCTATGTTACTGTTGAAACCCTTAGAGACTTTTACCCCATGCACCTTTGATTTAAATTAATCATTTATACATCTTCCCCATAAATGGGAGAGATATTTTAGGCAACAGATAGTCTGCAGAAAAGAAATAAAATTCATTTTGCCTCAAGAAATTTCAAGAAGAAATCAGAAGCTGCAAAAGAAAGTTATTTTCAGATGTAGTCATAAAATTAAGTACCGTTTGCTAGTTCAACTCGCTAGACACCTCACTTCTTGTGCATTATGGATATGTCTACTATCAAGAGAAGGGAGTTTTGAAAATATAGACTATAAAATACTTTGGCATTTTTATTTTACTAGGTACTGTAATGTAAAGTAGAAGACTCTTTTCTGCAGGTCCTGGAAATCATAATGTCATATAAAAAAGCTTTTCCTGTCTTGGTTGTTTTATGAGAGGGCAGAAGAAAGGATTTTTTCTTCAGCAGATAAATATTACCATGGTTGCCAGAGGTACTGCTTGAGGCATTTCTGGTGATTTTGACTGAGTCCTAAAAGAGCTTAGATCACCCTGGAATAAAGGTATTTAAATTCTGACAGCATCAGTAGCAACAGAGAAAAGGAGTCTTTAACCTTTTTACTACTGAGCATTTTCTGGAAGTTTGTGCTCAAATATTGACTAGTTTGGGTATTTTTTGTTCTCTGCCTCAGAAAGGTTGGATTTCTAAAATGGTTTGAAATATTTGAATTAAATTTTCAGAGAATCATGCTGACATACGGATTTACCAAAGATCCTTAGACTATTCCTCCAGGCATAGATAAAAGGCAGCAACTGAATCTTAAATACAAATGGGAATGTTTTTTTTTTGTTTGTTTATTTTCATGCCACTTTTTTTCTGTCTCAGCATTTAAAATGATAGAAAAATCATTTTTATAAAAACATTGATATTTTTGTCAGTCTGATATTATAAAAATGTATTATACTTTACTTTTGAGAGCATGTACATTTATTTATCACCCTAAACAAAACTAGCAGCTTCTTTTTTAACAGAATGTGATTGATGTATTTTAACTTGTGGAGATCTAATTAGTCATTCTGGCCTAGAATTGACCCAACCTACAGATTGCTTATAGAGGAGTACAGTTGGATTCATTATCCAGTATCACATTTAGATAAAATCTTAATGGTCTTAGTTACTGATTACCTAGTTTCAACCTATGAACCTATGATCCTTTATCCCAATTTCAGTGGAGTAGACTGCAACATAGCAGGTATCATAATTCTACCTTCTTTAGTCACTATTTTATATAAAACACATCACAGAGGGCATATAATCAGAAAAGTGTCATGTTTGCTACAGAAATTCTTTCATTATATAGTTAACTGCAGTATATCCTCCTGTTGACATTGAAACACATTTTGTTATAATAGTCTACTTACAGACATTATATTTACAGATTTATCAGGTTGGCATCGACTAAAAAAGGCACTATGGGGAAGGACAATGTTTTTGCCAATAGTCAAAATCTATAGGGGACAGATGCAGGCCATCCTTGGTTAAGCAGTTTGGTCTGTCAATCGTATCCTCCCAGACTGAGACATATCCGAATAATACTGAAAACTTAAATTAATGAAGTCAATTATTTTTTGCTCATATTGTGGCATCTTTCCTTGAAAAGGTAGAATGCTGATAAGTGCTAGGCTCATATCTGCCTGGAACACATAGTTTGATAGCTCCATCATGCTTCTCTCCATGTAGTCCAGGTAGGTACATCTCAAGTCATTGACACACACATGTACTGAGACAGAGTCATATCGGTACTAGTTGTTCGAAGACTTGAATGCGTGAGATCCAGGCACCAGAAAGACAACTAACCATCAGTTTTTCCTTGCTCAACCTGGTAAGAATTACGTCTGCTTGTCTTACAATAAAGTCACTTATAACTAGAAAATTGGTTGGGTAGATGTCTATTTTATGGGCTCAGCAGTTCAGGCCACAAACTTATGCACATATAATTGGGATTCTGGTGATCAAACTATGCACCACACTGGCAACAATCTTAAATTACCGACTACCCTAAAAGAATGGGAAGGCAAGAACTTCTACATTCAAAAGAAGTTTTCATTAGGGTGTGACAATTCACTAAGTTCTGCAAGGGATACAGTTTAGTATGACACTTGCCACTCTGAAAGTCATGACAGTAATCAGAAGTAAGAGATGTGTGTCAATGTTGCCCACAATTTTAGAGTTGCTATGCAGATTTAATCATGGTTAACCAGACAAACTATATGGGCAGAAGTTCTGACACTTGCTGTGCATGCAATTTTTTTTTTCAATAATAAATCTTTATTGTTTTACCATTTTCCATATATTATGGGTGACATCTAAGAAGAGTTATGCTTAGTTGTACTGCATTAATGAGATCAACCAGCTGGTTATCCAGGTTTCCTAGATAATGCCTAGTTAAGAAGTGGAATGCAAAATGCTGTCCAGCAGTGTTATCATGTGACTGCTTTAAGGAAAAAAAAATTAAAATAATATATATATATAAATATATATATAGATATATATATATATATATATATATATATATATATATATATATATATATATATATATATATATATATATATATATATATATATATATATATGTATATATGTCTGTGTGGAGGTGGGATTACATCAAGGATCAGCTCTGAGCACTTTCTTATTTGCAGTGGTGATGGACAGGTTGACAGATGAGATTAGACAGGAGGCCCCATGGACTATGATGTTTGCAGATGACATTGTGATATGTAGTGAGAGTAGGGACCAGGTTGAGGAGACCCTGGAGAGGTGGAGATATGCTTTAGAGAGGAGAGGAATGAAGGTCAGCAGGGCTGAAACAGAATATATGTGTGTAAATTAGAGGGAGGGTAGAGGAATGGTGAGGATGCAGGGAGTAGAGTTGGTAAAGGTGGATGAGTTTAAGTACTTGGGATCAACAGTTCAGAGTAATGGTGAGTGTGGAAGAGAGGTGAAGAAGAGAGTACAGGCAGGGTGGAATGGGTGGAGAAGAGTGTCAGGAGTGATTTGTGACAGACGGGTACCAATAAGAGTGAAAGGGAAGGTCTACAAGAGGGTAGTGAGACCAGCTATGTTATATGGGTTGGAGACGGTAGCACTGATGAAAAGGCAGGAGTCAGAGCTGGATGTGGCAGAGTTAAAGATGTTAAGATTTGCACTGGGTGTGACTAGAATGGACAGGATTAGGAATCAGTATATTAGAGGGTCAACTCAGGTTGGACAGTTTGGAGACAAAGCAAGAGAGGCGAGATTGCATTGGTTTGGACATGTGCTGACGAGGGATGCTGGGTATATTGGGAAAAGGATGCTAAGGATGGAGCTGCCAAGTAAGAGGAAAAGAGGAAGGCCTAAGATAAGGTTTATGGATGTGGTGAGAGAGGAAATGCAGGCAGTTGGTGTGAAAGAGCATGATGCAGAGGACAGGAAGAAATGGAAACAGATGATCTGCTCTGGTGACCCCTAACGGGAACGGGAACAGCCGAAAGAAGATGATGATGATACACACACATATATATATATATATATATATATATATATATATATACATATATATATATATGTATATGGATTCACTTCATAATCTCGAAATACTGAAATCCCAAATTTCAGTATCTCGAGACCATAAAGCCGAAAATCCATAAACTCGAAACCCCAGAAGTGCGAAATTTAAAATTGCGACTTCTACATTAAACATACTGCAGGCACAAACACAAATATACACATCCCTACACATACACAAACACCTACACTACATACAAGCAGGGGGGACAGCCCACCTGCATCCCTCATGTCAGGGGGCTGCACCCCTCACCCCCCTACTTAATTATATAAACTCTGAGGTCGCACAACACAGACAAACATACAAAAACACCACCACACAAGCTACATTCCTCTCGCACATACACATCACACTAACAAAACACACAGGCACAGACTAAAGCCCCTACCCAAAACCCATAAAACACAAACACTTACCTACTTCTCCAACCATGCACTCACACACCACAACACCAGAACCGCTAATTCAAAATTTCTAAACTTCGGGATTTTGAATTTCGCGCTTCTGGGGTTTCAGTATTCTGCACTTTCGTCTTTCTGATCTTGGGCTACTGAAATTCAGGATTTCAGTAGTTCGAGATTCAGAAGGGAACCCATATATATATATATATATATATATATATATATATATATATACACATATATATATATATGGGTCTACTGCTTTTCATTGAATCACGTATTCAAAAAACAGCAGTAGACCGCTCAGTTACATGAAAGTGCACTTATTCGAAAGTGCACTTTCATGAACTCAGCTTCTATGAACAGATCGCACCACAGTGGAGGACAGCAGGAAAACATGCTATGTTCTCCACTGTGGTGCCGTAGTTATGGACCTTAGGGTTAGGGCGCGGATCATGGTAAGTGGATAGCTAGTAGGGCTATCCCCTTACCATGACCCACGCACTAACCCTAAGGTCGTGTCGCACCACAGTGGAGGATAGCCTGTCCTCCACTGTGGTGCGAACAGACCTTAGGGTTAGGGCTCAGGTCATGGTAAGGGGATAGCCCTATTAGCTATCCCCTTACCATGACCCACGCACTAACCCTAAGGTCCGTAACTACTGTATTAAAGTCAGTAGTAGCCCATTCGCTGAAGCGGTTTTCGCAAAAGTGCACTTTTGATTAAGTGCACTTTCGCGTAACCCAGGGTCTACTGTGTGAGTTCAAAGAAGAGTATTTTTGAATATATACAGTAGACCCATATATATATATATATATATATATATATATATATATATATACATAATCCAAAACAGAACCCAGCACTAGTTTACTGTGTTATAAACAGTTATTTGAGCAAAATAAAGTTCGACCCATATTTCTTTCTTTATCAGGTTTATTAATCCTTCATTACAGTGGCTTCAGACTGCCACGACTCCACAGCAAACAAACCGGTTTCACCCAATAGGCATTCTCAGTGTTCAAACGCCCCAATCCACTTGCAACACATTCATATACAATTTTCCAGCACTTATTTAAAGTGACAGATTACCCTACAACAAAATCCATGTGAACATGCACCTCTAATTTTAGAGAGACTAACTAAGCTAATGTATTTAGCACATTTTTTAAAAATAATAAAAAATAAATAATAAAAAACAATAAAGAATAATAAATGATGAAATAATTAACTTATCTAAAAAACACAAGCCACAATTAGCTAATAAGGAACAATGTATGTTAAAGATTTTCATTTAACCCTGATTTATAAAGAGCTCCCAACTTTAATATCCACTTCTTCTCTTTTAAATCTAGTATTTTATGTTTCTTTGCTGTAGTTATATTATCACCCAACACCCTGTCTATCCCTACAAAAATGAAATGTGCACCTCTATGATCTAACTGGTGCTTATACAAAGCACTTTGAGTTCTTTTACAATTTATGTCACTGACATGAAGGGCAATCCTATTTTTAAAAGGTCTAGAAGTCTGCCCAATATAAAAAGCAAAACACTTACATACTACCATATAAATAATCCAATCAGTACTGCATGTAATTGAGACCCTAATGTCATAAACTCTAGTGGTGTTAACAGATGTGAAGGACTTGGTTTTAGATACTACCTTACAATATACACAATTCCCACAAAATGTACTTCCTCTCATACTTTCTCTTTGTGTTGTTTTATTCATAAATGAAGATTTTTGTTGTGTTTATTGAGATATTCTCCTAAATTCCTCCCCCTACGGTAACCAAAATTACAATAATCATCTACCATCTGTTCAAAGAAAGGGTAATTTCTTAGAATCAACCAATGTTTCTCCACAAACTGTTTTATTTTAAATGTATTGGTACCATAGGTAGTGATGAATCTCAGTTTATCTACCTTCATAATCACCTTTTCTTTATCTGTATTTAACAACTTATTTCTATCCTGTATTCTACCTAATTCTAGGGCACCAGAAACTAGCCTACTATTATATCCCCTATGTATAAATCTATCATGCATATCTGCTGCCTCTTTTTCAAAATCTTGCTCTCTACTACAAAGGCGCTTTAATCTGACAAATTGTGCTTTTGGTATATTTTTAGCTATGTGTCTAGGGTGGCAACTCTTGGCTTCCAATATTGAATTCTTCGTAAAAGGTTTCCTAAACATACTAGTAACTACTGTTCCATCAATCAATTTAGTAACATTAACATCCAAGAAATCAATATTGAATTGTTCTATTTTACTAGTAAAATGTATCCCAAAAGTATTATTATTCAAATACTTGGTAAATTCATACCATTTTTAAATAGTCCCCACCCAGACACACCAACAATCGTCTAAATATGTTCGCCACATGTCCATATATTGTTTGAATACAATTGTGTCATTGTATATCATTCAAGCCTCTAAATATCCCATAAAGAGGTCTGCATAAATGGATGCAAAATTTGTACCCATAGCAGTACCTCTCATCTGTAAAAACCAATCAGTTTTATACATAAATGCATTATGTTCTAATACTATAATTAACATTTTAAGCATAAAGTCAATCTGGGCTCTAGTGTATAACCCAGAATATTCAGCCCAATAATTGACTGCAGCAAGGCCCATTTTATGAGGAATACTGGTGTACAATGACTGGACATCTAAAGTACACAGATATGCATGTATAGGGACTTCAATATCACTCATTAGTCTCACAAACTCTGTACTGTCTTTTATCCTAACTCTAATCAATGGCAGCAATGTTTTTAATTTGCCTATTAAATACATAGACAATGGTTCTATCAATGACCCCCGACTTGACAATATTGGTCTCCCCGGAGGATTTAAGATAGTCTTATGTATTTTTGGCAGTATGTAAAAAGTGGAAGGTTCCATTTCAGCAGCCATCAACTGTTCACAGATTTCTTTTGTTAGCATCCCCCCAGTGACAGCATTTTCTAGAAATGCATCAATAATAGCTTTAAATCCCCTATTTGGATCAAAAGGTAGTTTCATATATGAAATAGGGTCACTAAGCTGCCTCATCACTTCTTTATCATATTCATTAGACTCCCATAACACTATTGCCCCACCTTTGTCTGCTTTTACAATCACCACTTTATCATCCTTTCGTAAATTTTGCAAAGCATCTCTCTGCTTTTTATTTATATTACTACTGTAGTTTTTAAAAATAATATCCTAATTGTTATGAAGTTCATGTAACACACATTCTTCAAACATCTTAACTGTGGGTGCTGAAAAGTTGAATTTTTAACTTTAAATTCACATATTGATGCATTTTCATTCTTCTCATTAAAGAAAAACTTTAAATTTAGTAAACAACAAAAGTTTTTAACATCAGCAACAGTAGACACATGTGATACATAAAATACAGGCACATAATTCAGACTTTTATTAAGTATATCATTTTTATCTTTTGTTAAAGTATAGGGTGTCAGATTCACTGCCAATTCATTCTCATTATGTACACCAACAGATGGAATTATGTTTCTAACATCCTTCTGAATTCCTTTTCCACATTTCCAATTTCTGTGCTTCTTTCCCCCTTGTCTAAAGTGCCCTTGGAACGCTTTGTTTTAGGTGACAATATGTCCCCTTGTTCTAATATTTCTGCATCAGTATCAGTTAGGTTTGAAGAAAATTCAGAAGTGCTAGAATCACCTTGAATGGTGCTAACACTGTTTTTTCTTAATATTGAATGAGCCCTTTTTCTCTTTATAACATCTTTCTTTTCTTTCTTATCAGTATTGAAGTGCACCATCAGCTTCTTCTGTTTCCAAGTATACATTGCTCCATCTTTAAAGTCATTCATGTCTCTAGTATATTTTTTCATTTTACGTATTTGTAACTCTTTTTCATAACTTTCCATCTCCTGTTTATACTTATTATTTCTTATTGCAAAACTGTTGTCATTACTGAACCTTTGTAAATGTTCATAGCGCTCATTAACATCTGCTGTAAGTTGCGCCAAATGTCTATCATAGTATTCAACTAAAAGTTCCAAAAACATTTTTGATGTTACCTTCTATATGTCTCACCATTTATTAGTGAAAAACTCATCATCGTGGCCCACACCCGGCTCTACATAAACGCGTAGACCTCTCGGCGCTATTCCGACAGCCAAATATGCCTTCAGTAGTTTAATGTGCCATACATTACTTCTAAATTTCTTTGATCGCTCAGTCAAACATCTAAAACATGTCTCCATGTCTGCATTCATCCCTTTCTTATTTGAATTATGTGTCTGCAAAAACGACTCTTCACCTCCGGAAAACATCGTGACGTCATCCTTGTCCGAAGCCAACCCATCAAAATATCCTCACAAATCGAAACCTGCAGCCATATCCTTTTAATGCTCAATTTGAACTCTATTGTAGTCCATAAATTACCAAAGTAGTAACACAGCACTCACAAAATAAATTCACTCACTTCTCAATGGTGCACGTAATCATGATTAGAAAAACACCAAACTGTGCGCGGATACAAAACATATTATTTGAGAAAAATAAGGTTCGACCCATATTTCTTTCTTTATCAGGTTTATTAATCCTTCATTACAGTGGCTTTGGACTGCCACGACTCCACAGCAAACAAACCGGTTTCACCCAAAAGGTGTCCTCAGTGTTCAAATGCCCGGATCCATTTGCAACACATTCATATACAATTTTCCAGCACTAATTTAAAGTGACAGATCACCCTACAACAAAATCCATGTGAACATGCACCTCTAATTTTAAAGATGGAGCAATGTATACTTGGAAATAGAAGAAGCGGATGGTGCGCTTCAATATTGATAAGAAAGAAAAGAAAGATGTTATAAAGAGAAAAAGGGCTCGTTTAATATTAAGAAAAAACAGTGTTAGCACCATTCAAGGTGATTCTAGCACTTCTGAATTTTCTTCAAACCTAACTGATACTGATGCAGAAATATTAGAACAAGGGGACATATTGTCACCTAAAACAAAGTGTTCCAAGGGCCCTTTAGACGAGGGGGAAAGAAGCACAGAAATTGGAAATGTGGAAAAGGAATTCAGAAGGATGTTAGAAACATAATTCCATCTGTTGGTGTACATAATAAGAATGAACTGGTAGTGAATCTGAAACCCTATACTTTAACAAAAGATGAAAATTATATACTTAATAAAGGTCTGAATTATGTGCCTGCATTTTATGTATCACATGTGTCTACTGTTGCTGATGTTAAAAACTTTTGTCGTTTACTAAACTTAAAGTTTTTCTTTAATGACAAGAATGAAAATGCATCAATATGTGAATTTAAAGTTAAAAAGTTAACTTTTCAGCCCCCTTATCACCCCACAATTAAGATGTTTGAAGAATGTGTGTTACATGAACTTCATAACAATCAGGATATTATTTTTAAAAACTACAGTAGTAATATAAATAAAAAGCAGAGAGATGTTTTGCAAAAGTTACGAAATTATGATAAAGTGGTGATTGTAAAAGCAGACAAAGGTGGGGCAATAGTGTTATGGGAGTCTAATGAATATGATAAAGAAGTGATGAGGCAGCTTAGTGACCATATTTCATATATGAAACTACCTTTTGATCCAAATAGGGGATTTAAAGCTATTATTGATGCATTTCTAGAAGATGCTGTCACTGGGGGGATGCTAATAAAAGAAATCTGTGAACAGTTGATGGTTGCTGAAATGGAACCTTCCACTTTTTACATACTGCCAAAAATACATAAGACTATCTTAAATCCTCCGGGGAGACCAATATTGTCAAGTCGGGGGTCATTGATAGAGCCATTGTCTATGTATTTAGAAGGCAAATTAAAAACATTGCTGCCATTGATTAGAGTTAGGATAAAAGACAGTACAGAGTTTGTGAGACTAATGAGTGATACTGAAGTCCCTATACATGCATATCTGTGTACTTTAGATGTCCAGTCATTGTACACCAGTATTCCTCATAAAATGGGCCTTGCTGCAGTCAATTATTGGGCTGAATATTCCGGGTTATACAATAGAGCCCAGATTGACTTTATGCTTAAAATGTTAATCATAGTATTAGAACATAATGCATTTATGTATAAAACTGATTGGTTTTTACAGATGAGAGGTACAGCTATGGGTACAAATTTTGCACCCATTTATGCAGACCTCTTTATGGGCTATTTAGAGGCTAGAATGATATACAATGACACAAATGTATTCAAACAATATATGGACATGTGGCGAACATATTTAGACGATTGTTGGTGTGTCTGGGTGGGGACTATTGAAAAATGGTATGAATTTACCAAGTATTTGAATAATAATACTTTTGGGATACATTTTACTAGTAAAATAGAACAATTCAATATTGATTTCTTGGATGTTAATGTTACTAAATTGATTGATGGAACAGTAGTAACTAGTATGTTTAGGAAACCTTTTACGAAGAATTCAATATTGGAAGCCAAGAGTTGCCACCCTAGACACATAGCTAAAAATATACCAAAAGCACAATTTGTCAGATTAAAGCGCCTTTGTAGTAGAGAGCAAGATTTTGAAAAAGAGGCAGCAGATATGCATGATAGATTTATACATAGGGGATATAATAGTAGGCTAGTTTCTGGTGCCCTAGAATTAGGTAGAATACAGGATAGAAATAAGTTGTTAAATACAGATAAAGAAAAGGTGGTTATGAAGGTAGATAAATTGAGATTCATCACTACCTATGGTACCAATACATTTAAAATAAAACAGATTGTGGAGAAACATTGGTCGATTCTAAGAAATGACCCTTTCTTTGAACAGATGGTAGATGATCATTGTAATTTTCGTTACCGTAGGGGGAAGAATTTAGGAGAATATCTCAATAAACACAAAAAAATCTTCATTTATGAATAAACCAACACAAAGAGAAAGTATGAGAGGAAGTACATTTTGTGGGAATTGTGTATATTGTAAAGTAGTATCTAAAACCAAGTCCTTCACATCTGTTAATACCACTGGAGTTTATGACACTAGGGTCTCAATTACATGCAGTACTGATAGGATTATTTATATGGTAGTATGTAAATGTGGTGCTTTTTATATTGGGCAGACTTCTAGACCTTTTAAAAATAGGATTGCCCTTCATGTCAGTGACATAAATTGTAAAAGAACTCAAAGTGCTTTGTATAAGCACCAGTTAGATCATAGAGGTGCACATTTCATTTTTGTAGGAATAGACAGGGTGTTGGGTGATAATATAACTACAGCAAAGAAACATAAAATACTAGATTTAAAAGAGAAGAAGTGGATATTAAAGTTGGGAGCTCTTTATAAACCATGGTTAAATGAAAATCTTTAACATACATTGTTCCTTATTAGCTAATTGTGGCTAATTGTGTTTTTTAGATAAGTTAATTATTTCATCATTTATTATTCTTTATTGTTTTTTATTATTTATTTTTTATTTTTTATTATTTTTAAAAAATGTGCTAAATACATTAGCTTAGTTAGTCTCTCTAAAATTAGAGGTGCTTGTTCACATGGATTTTGTTGTAGGGTGATCTGTCACTTTAAATAAGTGCTGGAAAATTGTATATGAATGTGTTGCAAGTGGATATGGGCATTTGAACACTGAGGATGCCTATTGGGTGAAACCGGTTTGTTTGCTGTGGAGTCTTGGCAGTCCGAAGCTACTATAATGAAGGATTAATAAACCTGATAAAGAAAGAAATATGGGTCAAACCTTATTTAGCTCAAATAACTGTTTATAACACAGTAAACTAGTGCTGGGTTCTGTTTTGGATTATGTTTTGTATCCACGCACAGTTTGGTGTTTTTCTAATAGTGATTACATGCACCATTGAGAAGTGTGTGTATATATATATATATATATATATATATATATATATATATATGGTCTACTTCACCCTGTCGAAGGCCGACAATATCGAAGCTGATATTGTCAGCACCAAAATGTTGAAAGTGAAAGTCATTGCGAGTGTAAATGGAAATCTCCTTAAGGGGAGATTTCCGTTTACTGCAATGTAGTGCAATCTCGAAGTTGGTATATTTAAGTAGCGGGGGTGTGTGGGGGGTGCAGGGAGGCTTGCCCCCATGCATAGAGTAATTTGTGTTGTGTTTGGGTGTTTTTTTTTTGTGTGTTTGATGTTCGGGGGTTTTGACATTTTTGTGTTGATTATTGATTTCGACAGTGTAATATAGACACTATATATATATATATATATATATATATATATATATATATATATATATATATATATATATATATATATATATATATAGATATATACACACACACACATATACATATATATATATATATATATATATATATATATATATATATATATACATATATATATATATATAGGTCTATTTTGACCCATCAAAATTACGTTTCAACAAAACATAATAAGGCGAGCTCTTTTTCGTGAAAGTGCCCTTTTGCCCAGATGCACTTTCGCGAAAAACAAATTAAATGAAAACAAAAAACAGCCCCAGACAAAATAAAAAAAAAAAAAAACACATCACTAACCATATTTATGCAGACAGATATAGATTAGATATAGATTTAGATTTAGCTTAAGATATTGTTATAGATTAGATATAGATACAGATATATCGATATAGATATAGCTATGTATAGTGTTCAGCCATGTTAGTATATACACGATCTAAGACAATGTGCATTTTTATTGTGTGTGTGTGTGTGTGTGTGTGTGTGTGTGTGTGTGTGTGTGTGTGTGTGTGTCTGAGTGTGTGTGTGTGTGTGTGTGTGTGTGTGTGTGTGTGTGTGTGTGTGTGTGTGTGTGTGTCTATGTGTTAGTGTGTGTGTATGGGTATACCTTAAAATATCTAAACAATGTATTATTGACACCACAAATATCAGCGCCAAAATATCAAACCTAAAAATATCAAAACTCAAAAATATGACATCAACAAAATCAGAGTTATACTAGGGAAAGGATTATGCCCTTTTCCCCAATATTTTTTTAACTTGAAGTTGGTATATGTAATTAGAAGGATGTGTTGCGCTGAACATTTCCCCCATGGGGTGTGCAGGGGGACTTGCCTCCTGCAAAAACATTGTTTTTGGATGTGGTTAGGTTCTGTCGATATTTTGTGTTTAGACATTTTTGGTGTTAATATTATGCTGCTTAGATATTTTTAAGTATACCCATATACCTATCTATATTTATCTCTCTCTCTCTCTCTCTCTCTATATATATATATATATATATATACATATCTTTACACACATACACACAGAGTAAAATTTTTAGGCAGTAGAGTAGACACATTGGGTTTCTTTACAAAACAGTAAGGATCTAATTGGTACAATATAAAATGGGCTGTCTTCACCAGCATGTAACCACAATCTAACTATAAAAATGTACTTGCAATAAAAAAAGAGAAAAAAGAAAAAAAAAACAGTTCAGTCCTTGTGCTGTGTTTGCAGCAGTATTTCATGCAGGTGAACAATAACTCACTCAATGGTGACAGACTTTCAAAATCACATTCTCCTGTGAGCCTTTTAAAATGGTCTTGTTATGTAAAAGTCTTGCCACAGATTTTACATTCTTATTTGTGATTTTTATTGTAGTACATGAAGTGCTGTGATTATGCGCAAAAGATTGTTAAATAATATCCTGTTTAAGCACTACTACAGAGTGAGACCTGACCTTAACAACACTTAGTGGATTGCTAAGTACCCCCTAGCAGACAGCCTTGACCAGAAAACAGCAGAAGCATAGCATGAAACAGCTTCATTTCAACTCCCGTTTCAGGCTGCTATCTGCTAAAGTACACCTGGTACTTTGGGTGCAACTGCTTCCCTTACTCAGGGAATATGTAAGAGGTCAACCACTTCCTCACTGCTATAGCAGCTTTCAAAGCTGGTACAAGACATCATTTTTTAATGTAAATTTTCAGTAACTAATACTACATGGAGAAAATAAATCTCCATATATTTCAAGCAATTGAGACTGGATCTCCAATTGTAATGAAAAATTATGTGTTTTCAACATGGATGCCAATATTCACCTCCCGAGCTTTGCTCTAGATTTTAATTTCTTGGTATTCATGTCTCAAAGACACATATACTTTTTATGATTGGTGACCCAATAATAGTCCTCTCCATATTCTGAGAAGTTACAGGATGTGATGTACGTAATTAGTTAGCTCATTGTGCTTGCTTTACCAACCACTTTCTTGGCCAACCAAAAGAAGCATTAAACTACAAATATGTCGTATTTTAGCTTAGTTGTTTGTTTGTAATAAAACTTAAGTTTATATAATCTTAATTTATTACTCTGTTATAATAAATGCTGTATGATAAATCTTGAAGCTAATAAAGTACCTCAGAAACTTTGTATGTAGAGTATATAGTGGTAATAAATGAAAGTGTTGCACATAAAACAAAGAATATGACTTCTGAATTAAGTTTAAATACAGAAAAAAGCTATGGATAAAGGAAAATAGCAGAATAGTCAATGTTTCAAAGTAAATGTTTTAAGCAGCTAATACAAAACTGACTCCCTATTGAAATGTCGGCACTCACAAACACAGCTCTTCTCCTTTAAGCTTGATTTTTGCAGGGGGGCTTGCCACACTGCACCACCTAATGTGTGGGAGTAGCCCCCCCCCCACCCACAAACTCCAAGATCACCATACCTCAGAGAATGGGAATATTCCTTCAAAAGACCATCTTAGACTTCATAAATATAAGTCCATTTTTTGTCCATTTAGTGTCTGTATTTTGGGACTTGCTGAAGCAGGTCATGACATTTCAAATAGTTACCTACAGAATTTGGTTTATCAGAAAGACATGCTAAATGATCAGCAACATGAGAGATATAATTAGATTATGTTGATTGATAATGAGAAGTATACAAAACCAGCAGCCAATAGAATGTTCTCAATTAGTTGACAAGTTTAACCTCTTAAGTACTGAACTATAAAACACTAAACAATATTACTACATATAATGCTTAAAGAAAAAAATATAATAATAATAATATTTATACATTCTTATCAAATCCAAATGCTTTGAGGAAATAATTCCAGACATAATGAAGACGATGATGCTGACCCTTTAGAACCACCAATGATACAGCGCTCCGAATGGTTATAGAACCGGAGGTTACAAAATCAGGGTCCATATCCCCAAGTGAATCGGAGGAAATGGCAGGAGCAGGGGAATGGACACAGCAATTTCAGATACCAGAGGTGACTGTTAATGATGCCTTTGAAATTGTACATAATTTAGCCTGTGATTTTAAAATCTATAATTACAGTAGTGTCCCTTTGTCTTCTGCACGTGCAGAATTCTTCAGTAAAGGTTATACTTTTGTACCTAACAAGTCTGTGGATATTGTTCAACTAATGTCTGACTTAAAGTTGTATACTCGTAATATGACTTTGCACACAGTTTTCTTCGTTTTTGTGGAGTTTTATTTAGTTTATGGCTTCGAGCAGTCAGACTGATGGCAATGGGGGCATGTCTCATTTTGAGTTCCAGCAGCTACGTGATTCTGTTAAAAACTTAACTTTGTTGGTCCAGCAGTTAACACAAAAAGCAAATAATGATTTGCCACCATCGACTTCATGAACTGAATTCAACAATACCCCTGAAATTTTCAGGGGAGGAGATGGTATTGGAACCAGTGGCTCAATTCTGCCCGGACAAGGTAGTTTGGAAGCAGCAGGACCAGGTGTGAATATCCATGAATGGAGGCAGGACCAGTTTTCTTTAGATTTGTGGCTTCAGTGGGATCTACCCTCACAGGGTAATGTTCCACTTCTTGAAACTTTGTTGAATGAATATAAAACCAAACTGACTAGTCATCACAAGTTGCAGCAAGAAAACAATTACTTTAGGGAATGTTTGAAACTCCCAAAGGTCTTGAAAGGCCTTCGGGTCTGGAAATTGCCAATGGGCCTTATTCAACACTCCCTCTTGCACCAGGAGCTCCTTGCCATGTTCAATAGACATGGAGGTGAGCTCATGGAACTGTTGATTAAACAAAACAGCTCTGCAATGGATGGCCTGTATGGTGAAATTAAGGAATTGGACAATAAAATCATCAATGATGGCCTGTTTAATGCCTTCAAGATATGATATGAAGGTATTTTTAAGGATATTGATAATATGTGTACTGTTATTATGAATTGTAAAGGTAAAAAGTTGGAAAGGGACGGCTGGTGTACAACCAAGGCAAGGCCTACCCAATACCATTGGGTGGGCAACAAGCTGATAGGGGTGAACCTGGCCATCCCTTCGAACACCTTCAGGGAAATAATTCCAGACGGTGGCCTAATGGTTAAGGTATTTGCCTTAAAAACACAATGTGCAGGGTTTGAGTCTCACAAGTGATAATTGGCTAGGCTTAAAATGGCTTGTAAGGGCAGTTAGTCTAGTGCTAATCTATGAACCTACGAATCTATGAACCTATGAACATAACAAAGATGATGGTGCTGACCCTTTGGAACCATGAGTGATACGGTGGTCCGAATGGTTATGGAACCAGAGGTTGCAAAATCATGGTCCATATCCCCAAGTGAATTGGAGGAAATGGCAGGAGCAGGGGAATGGATACAGCAATTTCAGATACCAGAGGTGACTGTTAATGATGCCTGTGAAATTGTACATAATTTAGCCTGTGATTTTAAAATCTATAATTACAGTAGTGTCCCTTTGTCTTCTGCACGTGCAGAATTCTTCAGTAAAGGTTATACTTTTCTACCTAACAAGTCTGTGGATATTGTTCAGTTAGTGCTTGACTTAAAGTTGTATACTCATAATTTGAATTTGCACACTGTTTTTGGTGACAATCGAAATTATATGCAGGCAAGTAGTACAACTGTAAAGATTCCTGGCAGTTTTAACCCAGCTATACATCATATGCTAAAAGTGTTTGAAAAAGCATGTGAAATTGATTTTAGGCATTATGTTGTGCAAGCTAAGGGGTCCAATAATATGGGGTCTATATCATAAGTCCAAACGTTGAATTGTCCTTACACCAAAACCTCGAACTGGGAAGTTCGAAATCTCAAAATAGCGAAGTCAGGGAAAACATTTGGTGGGCCGTTTCCACGGCTTTGCTATTTACTCCACTGTGGTGCGATCTCGGAGTTGGTATATTTAAGTAGGGTGGGTATGGGGGTGTGGGGGGCTTAGAAAGAATTTGAAGTGTTCGTTTTTTGTTTCTTTTGTGGCAGAACAGCGATTTTTTTTCCCCTGGGAAAAAAATTGCTGATCTGAGTGTTCAAACTTCTTGCGTTTCGAAGTTCCGGGTTTGATATTTACATAGTCGAACTTATGACAGTTCGACTATGTGATATATACCTGATAATATATCTACTGTTGATAAAGAATTGTTAAATTATTTAAAATATTTTAATTACCTTAGGTTTATGCGGCCTGACAAAAGTGGAGGCATGGTAATTATGCTACATGATGACTATGTTCAAAGAATGGATAAATAACTCAAGCAAGCGTTGACAGAGTGAGAAATAACCTTCTATGTGTAAAAAATCCAAGTAATCCGGTCTTCTGAGACAAATAATTCAGTTTATTACACAGATAAACCACGATAAGCGCTTTCACTAACTAGTAGCTTCTTCAGATCACAAACAGGAAGCACAGGAACCATGTGCTTTAAATATCTGCATGTTAATTAATCAACCAACTTTTAAAGCAGAAGCGCCATAAAACCTAAAAACTAAATATATAAACATAAAATCATCTCAAGATGCAACAGAAATAAACAATGGTGTATGCATATTACTTTTAAAAAATTAAAATAACTTCATTCCATAAGAAACAATAAAAATTGAAGTAAATATAAGAACATGTTGTGAGCAGCATACTATCAAGTACGAAAGTGTATACAGCCTAATACATAACTGCATGTGATAGTCATATTATTAATAATACGAGGCAACTTAGAAACTATACATAGTAGATGCCATCAAAAACATGAAACCATATACAAGTCGAAAGAACTATTATCAACCAAAGTGATACTTGGTATAATAAGGTCAGTGCATAAACAAAGATGTATATCTGCATATGTATAAAAATGTGTATATAAATGTAGTGTCTTAATAAATATATGTATCTAAATATAAAAGAATGAATGAATGTGTACAAAAATATAAATAAATCCACCTACTTTCTCTATCTTACACAGAGGGAAATATATATGCCAACTGTATGACACCTGATGTCATATACCTTGCTGTATGTGAACTGTGTTCATGTTTCTATGTTGGTAAAACGAATAGGGTATTAAGAGACAGAATAAGGGAACACTGTTATAATATAAAGAAAGGTAATCTGCAGAATGCATTGGCCAAGCATGTGACACAAACAAGTCCTGAACACAAGTTCATGTTTAGGGTGCTGGAGAAAATGAATGTTAATGTAAGAGGAGGTGACATCATGAATCATACCGAAGATAGAGAAAGTAGGTGGATTATTTTGCTGAGAGCTGATAAAGGTCATGGTTTAAATGAAAGGGCATCTATCAGACCACACCTAAAGAAACGTAGGCACACTAAGTTCTGAAATTTTTAAGAATTCAATGTGCTCTGATATTTGTTCCCATACATATACATACACATACATATATCACATTTTGGGTAATTTATTCATTTTATATTGTAATACTGTTAATGTTAATGGTTTTAGCTTCATTTTTAGACAATAACTTATTTATTTATTCATTTATTTATTCATTTATTTATTTATATTTTTGTACACATTCATTCATTCTTTTATATTTAGATACATATATTTATTAAGACACTACATTTATATACACATTTTATACATATGCAGATGTACATCTTTGTTTATGCACTGATCTTATTATACCAATTATCACTTTGATTGATAATAGTTCTTGCGACTTGTATATGGTTTCATGTTTTTGATGGCATCTACTATGTATAGTTTCTAAGTTGCCTCGTATTATTAATAATATGACTATCACATGCAGTTATGTATTAGGCTGTATACACTTTCGTACTTGATAGTATGCTGCTCACAACATGTTCTTATATTTACTTCAATTTTTATTGTTCTTATGGAATGAAGTTATTTTAATTTTTTAAAAGTAATATGCATACACCATTGTTTATTTCTGTTGCATCTTGAGATGATTTTATGTTTATATATTTAGTTTTTAGGTTTTATGGCGCTTCTGCTTTAAAAGTTGGTTGATTAATTAACATGCAGATATTTAAAGCACATGGTTCCTGTGCTTCCTGTTTGCGATCTGAAGAAGCTACTAGTTAGTGAAAGCGCTTATCGTGGTTTATCTGTGTAATAAACTGAATTATTTGTCTCAGAAGACCGGATTACTTGGATTTTTTACACATAGAAGGTTATTTCTCACTCTGTCAACGCTTGCTTGAGTTATTTATCCATTTACTTATCTTTTTTATAAGCAAGCGTGCTGTGGCAGTAACCAGCATTTTTAATTTACCTTTCAACGCTATGTTCAAAGAATGTTTCAAATGTTATATAGTGAAGTGTATAATGAGGTCTCATTGAATGAAGTTCATGTTGCATATAAGAGGGTAGACTATGAGTTGATGGATATGTTGACACAAGATCAGTTTTCTGTCCAGGAATACAACTATACCACTACTGAATGGCTCAGAATTCTGGCTATTTTTGGGGTCCCTAAAATTCAGAAAGATTTGAGGGACACCCCCCCCCCCCACGACCTATAGTTGATTCTGGATGGTCTGAAACTAGCTATATAACTCATTTTTTAGACAACCAGTTGAAGCCTGAGGTACTTAAAATACCCCACCTTTGCCATGATTCTTGGCAATTTCTAACTTTATGTAGCAACTTGATACCGTTCAAGAAGGAATATTTATAACAGTTTATGTCAAGGATCTTTTTAGCTGTATACCACATAAACGAGGTATGGAATGGTTTTCCATATTTTTATTTGAGGAAATGGGGCTGAACCAGGATAAAATTAATACTTATTGTCAGTTGATTGAGTTAGTACTGGGACATAATTACATCTATTTTGATGGACACTATTTCAAGCAATTGCAGGGTGTGGCCATGGGTTCTGCATGAGGCCTCAGTTTTGCAAACATCATTATGGCTTGGTGGGAGAAATGTTTCCTGTTTCGCAGTCTGTATTATTCTCATATCACCATATATGTAAGATACCGTGATGCTATGTTTATTGCATGGAAGGGCCCATTTTCTGAGATATGAGTTCACTGAGTATATTAATCAAACATTTTTTTGAAATTTACATATACTATTTGTTTGGATCAAATAGCATATTTGGATCTGTTGATTTCCAAGATAAATCAGGAAACAGGTTTAAAATCTACTATATATAGAAAATGTACCTATTCGAATAGCTATCTACATTATTCTAGTAGTCATCCCCTACATGTAAAATGGGGGGTTGTTAAAGGTCAAATGGTAAGGGGTATGGTATCAGATCATGCAGATTTTCTGGATGAGTGCACCCATATTTCTAGCATGTTTTTGAACAGGGAGTACCCACGTAGATTTGTAAATCAAATACGGAATGAAGTAATAAGGAAACAGGACAGTGGATATTATGTCCCTCTTTTATTAGGGCATAATACCAGTGGTTCCAGTATATACATTCATGGGAAACAATTGGGCGAACAAGGTGATTCCTTAGTATTAAGAAATGTGGACGGTAATGAAACTAATTTAGTCCCTCCAAATATCCCTAGATAAAGATATATTTTTTGCATTTTGTTACTACTTATTATAGTAACAGCTATATTATTTCAGATGTTTTATATAAGAATTGGAACATAATTATGTGTGATGAGGATTTAATGGAAAGACTGGGACCACATCTCAATATAGTGTATAGAAAAGGTCCTAATATTAAAAACATTTTAGAAAGACAGGAACAGGTAGTAAAAATGGGCAAGATGTCGCATTGTGGGATGTGTCACCATTGTAGTCATGTTTTTACTGGTTCATGTATTGATATTGCTAATAAGAAAATCCATCTAAAGGGTAGGTAGAGTTGTTATTCTCAGGCAGTATTTTATATTGCTTTTTGTTTGTAGTGTCCAGCATTTTATATTGGAAAGACTCAGCATAAGCTAGCTGGAAGAATCTATGAGCACTTTTATGAGATTTCTCATAATAAGGAATCTAATGCATTATAGAGACACTTGAAAAAATATCCTGAGCATATTTTTAAATCTGTAGTTGTACACCAGGTTCAGAGGGATCCCCGGGCTGGGCCATGGAAAATAGTTTTAGAGCATAAAAAACATGGTGACAAATATCTTTAAATGCTAACTCACCCCCTGGGCTCAATTAAATGATTTTTATTTCTAGTCTTTTAAAATTGAAAGTGTTTGAAAGATAACAACATGTACATTATTGTATTTTATTCCATTGCATTTCATTTCATTTTTGCAAGGGGAATTGAGTTTGATAAGAATGTATAAATATTATTATTATTATTATGTTTTTTTTCTTTAAGCATTATATGTAGTAATATTGTTTAGTGTTTTATATTTCAGTACTTAAGAGGTTAACTTGTCAACTAATTGGGGACATTCTATTCACTGCTGTTTTTGTATACTTGAGGGAGGGCATATAAAACAGTTATTGTTTTTAGTTTGCATGTCTGAAGAAGTTTGGTGATTTTACTAAATGAAAGCGCTAGCATAATAAATCTTTTTTTGTGGTCTTTGTGTCCCTTCATTTGCCATTTTTACTGCCAGCCTTGTGTTTTTACAGTTTTCTTAATTTTGGTGAAGTTTTATTTAACCTGATAAACCTACCAACATAATGAAGCAAACAAAGGAAAACAGGAAGGTGTTACTGATAGGAGCCTAAACAAGAAACGTAACTCCCTACAAGAACTCTTCACCCTGGAGGATGTAGACATCTGTGTAGTATCTACGTCATGGTTTAAAATGGTGGCGAGCACTCTGGCTGTGCAGGGCTATATTACCTTCCACATGTTTATACCATGATTATACACTGTTTATATCTGTACTAACCAAATGAATGGTAAAGGTGTTGCCACATTAGTATATATGGATCAATGTGCTTTTGTGACAGTGAGGCAAACATTTGACAACATTAATACAACTATGATGATTCAGAGGAAAACAGAATTTAAGAAAGTACTACTGCTGTTGTTGATGGATCTTGATGCAGAAAAAGGATTCAGCAGAGTAAGCTGGGATTTTATGAGTTGGGCAATGAAGCATTTGCATTCCCTGATGCAATAATAAGGTTAGTTAGGAGGACATATGAAAGATCAGAAGTAAAAAATAAAGTGGGGGTTCCTCTCCAATAACTTACTGTTTGAACCGAGAACCAGACATCAATGTCCTCATTCCCCTTTTGTTATTTTCTCTATATTTATTGCCACTGGCAAATAAAATAAGGGACTCTGAAATTCAACAACATAACTGGTGTGGTAATCAAGAAAAATTGGCTTTATTTGCAAATGATATTATTTTGTACATGATAAATCTAGAAAAGGGCATCTAGGTGTTGTGGAACATTTTGAGATAGCTTCAAGTCTTTTCGGAATATACAATTAATGAAGATAAAGCAAAGGGTATGGCTGTAAATTATGTGCCCTCATACAAATTGATTCATCAATACTCAAATTTATGAGAGCATAATAAAATTAAGTATTTAGGAGTATGGATTAAACAGGCTTTTGTTATGCCAGCTAAGGCTATGTGGAAAGAAACTAAACAAAATTCAGTATAGAAACTGAGAAACTGGAAGGTCTTGTTTATAGATATTGATAGTAAGAGTCAAACACTGAAAGTGTGTTTAGTCCATTTAGTTTTATATACCAGCGAGACATATTTTTATAAACCATAAAATAAGTTGTGAACAATAATTAATAAACAGTTGAAGCAATTTATCAGGGATGAAAAGAGTGCAAAAGTTACCTGGGATAAGTTTATCTTCCCAAAAGAACAAGGTGATTTAAGGTTTATCTAATTTGAAGGGGTATTTTACAGCTACAGAGTTAAGGCTCATGTATAAAACACAAGCAGAAATGTATAATTCAAAGTGCAAATGTATGATGAAGTAGGAGGGGTGTTCAAGAAACAAGTAGAGAATGGTATGTAGGATGCAGATCCTTAAAGAGAATAATAGTGACCCTATAGGATATTATATTCATGAGGTGGAAGAAAGTATTCTAAGAACTAAGCCTGCAATGGAATGGAGAAAGGAGATTTTGTCAAAAGGGATGACTGCAAGTTGGAGTATAGAGAACAGACAACTGGAGGCTGGAATTTATTGGGGAAACCTGACGAAGGAACCAAAGTCTTGGTAGCAAATAGTAGCAGTCTTATAACTGCTATATAACAGTCTTATAACAGTCTATAATATTATATAACATTCGATTCTATTTATATTTATGTTATATATGTTATATGTTATATTTATGTTATTATATAACATTCTATTCTATTCTATTCTATTATATAACAGTCTTATAACAGTCTGCATAGTAGTCTTGGTAGCAAACTAAAGAGGGAAAAGTAAAAAAGTGAGATGAGGCCAAGAAGACATTTGGGCTGCAGGTTAGAGACTGTCTTACCTACCAGGGACTGATATCAGAGTATAGGCAAAGAGAAAGGGATAGGGGAATAGGCCCTGCTCTGGTAGAACTTCTAGTCAAATATAGAAGAGAAGCTGCTGTTACAAAAAGATAACCATGTGACTCTGAATAAGTCACATAACCAGACATTGCTCCTGGGCTGTGTTTGAAAAGGGTCCATGGAGATCAGTCGTCAACCCCAGAAAACAAATAAACAAAATAAATAAACAGTATGGCACATAAAATGATGAAGGATAACTATAAGAGTCAGTTAGAGGAGTTTAGAAAATATTACGAAGAGAGACTGGAAAATCAGGTTATAAGGGAACAATTGGAGGACATATGCATGGCTTCCAAGTATGCAAGAAAATCCAGAAAGTTTAGGATTTTTGCTTGGAAGTGTTTGCATCAGTATTTTTATACTCCAAGCAGACTTTAAAGAAATTTCCTCATGTACATAGCAAATGTTTCAGTTGTGATGGATTGTTTTGATCTGGGACACAGAATCTGAATTGCCTAGATCTAGTAAGGCCTTTTTGGGTTTAATTCTGTTCACTGCAAAAAAGGCAGTTACTAGAACATGGAAATCAAAATCTAAGCTAACTGTATGTTGACTATTTAATACTGAAAAATAGATAAAAGAACTGGAAGGGGCATCTTTAGAAAAGGGAAGGAGCAAATTACCTAGAAATAAATGGAATTTCTGGGAGCAAAATATGCAGAATAATGTTCAGAAGGAGTGAGGCTTAAAGGAAGGCAAGAATAAAGTAATTTATGTAATGCTGGACTGAATGACATCTGTTACAATGAAAGAAAACATATGTAATGCATAATGTATGCAAACGGTAAAATATGTTGATATGGTTTGCTTTCTTTTCTATTAATGTATGCTTGCTTATATCCTAAATGACACTTTAATAAAAGTGTTTTAAAAAAGAAGAAAGAGTAATTCTAAGAAAGATAGAGCTCTCATCACTGAAATAAACAAACAACTCAAGAGCTTAATAAAATTGACCATAGCCAAGTTTTAGGCTAAAATAGCAACCAAAGCAAAAAAACAATCATAAATCCTTTTTTAATTATAACTATAATCTCAGAAGCACACTGCAGTAGTGTCCTGAGCTTATTGTGAGTGATGTTACCTACATTGAGGCTGAAGTTATAGCTGACCTACTGGCTGAAAAATTCACCTCAAACATTACCTCTCTCTCCTCTATCTATCATACAAGATATACCTGAAACTCATTTGCCTCTAAGTAACACACAAGACCAGGTCCTGAAAGAACTCTCAAAAGCTACAAATATTGCATTAATGTATCCCGGCAATATCCCTGGATGCATCTTAAATAGCAGGAAGGAGGAGCAGGATTTAATCACCCCCCCCCCCCCAAAAAAAAAAAAAAAAACACTGTTCATCCTCAGCCTCCATGCAGGTTTGGTACCAAATTAATGGAGAACAGCTACAGTCATTCCCACTAATAAAGACATAGTGAACCTCCAAACACTGGACTCTTTTCAATTTGGATTGAACAAGGGCAAGTCTGGTCATGCTTACTTAACCTGGTGAGCTTCTTTGAGAAGTTCACCAAAGCAATGGATGAAGGTAAAATGGTACACACGGCATACCTTCACCTAGTCAAAGCTTTTGACAAAATCCCTAACTTGGACATAGTAGAAAAGCTACAAAAAATGGGGATACATTTGAACTACCCCTGCTGGATTTCCAAATGTCTCAGAGATAGGATGCAAGAGATCAAAACAGGGGAAGCTTCCTCCACAATGAAACCAGTTTCTGGGACCTCTCCTATTTGGCATCTACTTCTCTGAAGTAACAGCCAATACCTCTGGCTAACTAAGTCTGCAGATGATTTCAAGGTAGGAGAAGTTATTGAAACCTCAAATGACTTAGGCATCCTGCAGAAGGTTTGTTCCATATAAATAACTGCTGCCAGAATCATGGATGGAAACTGTTATACAGTTATGTTACCTTATAAATGGTGGTGGGTAAGTTATCTATGTGTATATTTATATCTGTACTATCTAGAATTTCTTCTGTTATATGCTTCCTTCAGTCTCTTTTGAACACTGTGTTTCAATGCACAGGAGTCCGAAGCAACACAATTTCATCCAGTGATACATTGCATTTGTTGATCTGAATAACAATAAAGTTTACTTTGACTTTGACTTTTAAATGCCAAAAAAAAACATTATTGTATCCTTTGGGAAGTCATCTACCCTGGGGAGCTACCACACTGACAATATGCCCCTAAGAGTTGACCCAGTTGTTCAGGATTTAGAAACTTATATGGAAAGTGACTTAACCTTTGGCCAGCATGTGTCCAGTGTCATAAGAAAGTAGTTTTATATTGTGCAGCTTACAAACAAAGGGATTGCAACTATATTAAGAAATGTTATTGCCCCCTTTACTCTGCTCTCATTAGGTAACTCATGGAGTATAATGCCCCTTTAGGCAAGTATGTATCCAGACATATGCAACAACTAGAATGTCAATAGAGATACCTTATTAAAATGATACAAAACCTAAGCAATATGTCCTTAATGGACTGGATCATAGCCCTGTCCCTATATTTGGTATCTTACAACCTGCTAAGAGTTCACCTGTGTCTGACATACTAGGCATCCTGTGACATTACTCAAATGGCATCAGAAATGCTCAGTCAAGGGATTTAAATATCTGCTAAAACCTCAACAGAATGATTTGGAAGGACAGTTATATCTTGCAGAGGATACCATTGCTCTAGAAGTGACTACCCATCCATGTAAAATAAAGGCCATCCCTGTCCATATTAAAGCACAACTTGGACCAATGGATCGTTAATAGAAAATTAAACCCAGGACTTCCCCCTGTACTACTAATGGGCAAAGGCCAGTCTTAAGTACTTTATACTATGCACAGGTCCCCTCAAGTTATCTATGGCATGCATATCACTCAACCTCATAGTGCAAGAAATCTGGACAAAGACTGACAAAACAGGGGGACAAAGGCCCAAAAATAGGGACAGATTTTAAATATTGCTCATAAAGTTATAAAGGTGCTAGTGTAATAGAGTTTGTTTTAACATACATTTTCTGGAGGATTTGAAGTCTGAAACTCAAATGTATGTCATTATTTACTGACTTCAGTCCTCAGATCATCTCAGTGATTTGACAGAAAACCACAAATTTTCTGAAGAAAAGACTAAAAATATGAGCCAAAATTCTGGACATTCTGTGAAAATCTGGACAGTTGAGAAGTATGTATGTTTCCATTTATTCTCACTCAGGCTAATATATAATTATTGACAATGGGATGGGTGAGGCCAATCTAACACAACATGAAATAGGCTAATTCAAACACCAAAAGGGAAATTGTCTAATCTTAAAAACGACCTGCAATAGCAGCTAGTGTATTACTTACCTATGGACCTGTTTCCTATAAACAATACCATCATAACATGAAAAGCTAATATCCGCTATGGTCAATGTGGGGTCTGTGGGCCAGCTGTCAGAGGTGACAGTTAAGAGACCTTATTTTTATTTTATTCATTTGTTGACCATGAAACACCATGAGTCTCAGTTGCCTCATAACAGGACCGGGGAGCATTGTCTGTTTAACAACTTGATCAGAGTCACACAGTAGTAAAATGAGACTGTGGGTTTCAAACCGAGGGTACTGGTTTAGGCTCAGTAGCAGCTCCATGCCTTAATCCCTTGTGTTACACTACAGTATCATGTAGCATGAAGATAATTTTATGTGTACATATATAATCTGTGTACACACAAACAGCAGTGCTACTGTAAAACACACTTTGTAAAAATCAACTGCCTTCCAAAGCTTTACTATTTCTGCTTTACAGCAGAGGTATTATTTGCATGATTAGAAATGTCAGCTGTCATTTTTTGAAAAATCATGAGTTATTAAGATAAGCCCATGTGCTCAAAGCACATAATTTTGAATCTTTAGGAATTTAAATGCTTCTCATTTTTAACCCTGTAATGATATAACTGTTTTCTCTTGTTGATTTGTTTTGCATTTACTGCTATTGTTCTTCAATACATACTTTGTTTTTATGAAATGGTAATACTTTTTAATGTTAGTAATCATTTACAGAAACTGTTTCATTTCAAGGCAAACAGGTTTATTATAATGCATACAGTCATTTAAGTTGAGACAAGGATATTGATAAATTATTTCTGTAGTTACAGTTCTAGCAGTAAAACTTCAGTATGTTCCTAATAACCTGGTTTAAGAAACATTCTGAAGACATATTTGCAGCTCTTAACTATCGTGCTGTTATTTTATTTTGCAGGACTAATATCAATGTATTGACTTGTTAAATGCACTACAAAATGTGTTATTATTTAAAATAATGATTTCTTGATGTTCCAGATGGAATGCAAACTTCTTTGATTCTCTCTACTTTGTTTTTAAGAGCCTTATTTATGAAAGGCCCCCTCCCCTCTCTCATTATTTTATTTTTTTTCCTTTGGAATGAACATATTGCATTGTGCAATATAAGTTCCATTTAACCAAGCCAGAAAAATGCTCACAGATGTTCTGTTTTGAAAAAAGAAATGTTCACATGTTCTGCAGATTTAAATAATGTATGCATTAAGTTGTTATCCAAAAATAGCTCGGATACTGCCCTGAAACTATTTTGCATCTGTGAGACACTATATGTCTGTCTTGTTTTTGAAGTTTAAATATTCTTCTTTCATCATTATCAGCCTATTTTCACATTGTTACATGCAGTTGTTTTGCATTAACTTTTGCCACCTCTTTTGATTCAGAAACACTCTTGCTTTCTTTGATAATCGTGCCTGAACGTAATAGGATTTCTGTCAAATCCATCCAAAAACTGTCTAGAAGTTCTTGTTTCTTCTTGCCTTCCTCCTGTCTCTCCTAAGTATGTGTTTCCAAATTGTCTTCTGCTTTCCATACATGTGGCTAAACCACCGTATCCTGTTTTCCTTGATCACCTCTGTAATTTGGACTACTCTGGCTTCACCTCAGATGTTGTGGTTTCTTCATCTGCCTCATTGTCCATCCTACTACCTTTTTCAGCCATGTTATCTTCATCACCTTAAGCTTTCTCAGCTGCTCCACCTTCACTGCCCATGTTTCTGAGCTGTATAGAAATACTAATCTCATCACTGTTTGATACATTTTACTTTTCAGCTTAATAAATCTTCGATCAGACACTAATCCTGACATCCTCTGCCAGGTGGCTGTAGCTCTTCTAATTTTAACTTTGATCTCCTCCTCCTTCAGGCATCCCTTCTCCTTTACCACACCTCCCAGATCCTGAATCTTCCTTGTGACAGATTCCTTGGGACACCAAATTTTAACTCCTAGACGTCCAAATTACACCAAAGTAGACTCATTACCACCGCATGCATAGCTACAGAACACCCTCCATGTTCACTTCTGAACATGACAGCTATCTTAACAAATTAATTGAAATTCCCATCTAACCCAGGATCTTTCTACTGGGGGACTTCTACTATCCATCTATAAACTGGCTGACCCTATGCCCAGCTCTTCCTTTATATTATAAATGCTAACGCTCTTTCACAAATTGTTAACCATCCTACAGTTCCATATGTTTTGTTATAACTTGTTAAATCAGACAATAATTTAGTGGCCTTTTCTTTTAAAACTGGTGTTTTCCTTGTAAGTAGTCCTGTGTTTTTCAAAAGCAAATCTTCTTCATTTACTTGATGACTTAAATAAATTTAGCTGTAATCCTCCTCTGAAGGATCCTATTGTTAAAGATGTTACCTATGCCTTTAACTTTTACTCCCACTTATAGTTGTGTTGATAAGGCAGCCAGTCTCCATACCAAATATAGATAATTTTAAAAACAAATCCTTGTGCTGGAATGCCCATAAAAATAAAGTATATAACAAAAGAAAGAAACTGCTTAATGTTTAGGTCTCATTCTACCTGCCTTAAGATCACACTTAAGCAAACTAACAAAGAGGTTAAGGGACACAGTAGGAAGCTCAGAGTATTAACTTAAAATAGCTGATAAAACCAAAAATAACTGCATGTCTGTCTTTAACTAGGTCAGGAAGTTAAGAATTAACATCCAACAGTGTTTAGAGTTAGTCCACAATATTGCTACTGTCTCTGACCCAAAGAAAAAAGATAGTATCCTAGCTAACAAATTTAGTGCAAGTTTTACTCCACCCACAGTTATAGCTATCCCACAGGTTCTACAATCCCAGCCACCCCCTTTAATAATTTTGGAGCAAGTTCTCTCAGCCTTTTCAAGAACTAAGTATATGTCATCCATGGACCCTGACATAATACCAGGTTGCCAGATTATAATTGCCAAATATGGCCTTACTGAACCACCACTTAAACCTTTTAATCTAAGCCTCTCCATTGGTTACATTCCTGAAGCCTGGAAAATGTTTTTTTTAATGCCATTAAACAAGGATGGCCCAACCATGTACCCTGGTAACTATAGACCCATTAGTCATACTAGCCTCATGTTTAAAGCAATGCATCACATTATCTCAGGCAGGCTTCATTAAGCTGGACATTGGAAATCTCTCAGTCCCGGACCCTCATCAATGTGGCTTTATTAAATTAAGGTCCTGTATCTTCAACCTCATTAATTTATTTGAAAAAGTAACCAAAGCAGTGGATACAGCATACCTAGACCTGGCCAAGGTCTTTGACACTATTCTCCATGCAAGCATTATTGACAGACTTATAAATCTGAATATAAATCCTTATATTGTGTGATGAATAGCTAACTGGTTGTCTGACAGCACCCATGTGGTTAGAGTAGCAGGTGCCACTTCTGAAAGCTAAACACTTGCCAGTGGTATACCACTGGACTCTGTTTTGAACCCTCTCCTATTTGCCATATATTTTTCAGACCTTCAGGCCAGCACTCCTAGCCTATGATTAACTATGTTTGCAGATGACTGTAAATTGGGTGCTGTTATTTGATCTTCCACTGACTCACAATTCCTCCAATACAGCTTAGCCCAAGTTAGCAATTAGTACAAGGACAATAGTCTTAAATTAAATGCAAAAAAATGTTGCATAGTTCATTTTGTAAACAGAACAGTCTCACTTACAGTACAGGAGATCCACCCTTTAAATCAGACACTGTTGCAAGGGATCTGGGTACCCATGTTTATAATTCCTTATCATTTGACCATCGTGGCTCCACAGTAGTTCAGAAAGCCTTTTATCTGTCACATCTAATTTCCATAGGCATCTCCATTAGATCCAAAAAATTCTTAATTTCTCTTTACTCATATGTTATCAAACCCATTATCAAATACAAAGATTTTTTATGTATTTATGTAAACATATCGCACAACTTTAGAAACCTCAGAGATTCATAAGTAAAAATATCAGTGGTCTGAAAAATCTTATGTATCAAGAGAAACTGGCAGCCCTTTCTCTGTACTCAGTCTCTTACAAATTCTTCCTTGGAAATCTATGTCTAGCCTATCATGCCATGAAAGAGACAACCCCATTATATCAATTTTTTCGCAGTACTAATGGTACATCAAATACTTAGTTAATGGAACTAAACAAATGAGACATGTTGTCTGATAAATTCATATTCCAATATACCCCTTACCTCTGGAGCAAACTTCTACTACATGTCAAGCAGAGTAGCACACTTACCACCTTCACGTTAAACGTAGTTAATTGGATGGGCAGCCTCAAATTCTCATCTTGCTTTGCCCTCCTTGAGGCTAGATGGAAATTTTGGATAGGGATTTTTGGCTAAGCTTGAAATAGTCTGCAGACTAATTGGCTAGTACTTGACTATGAACCTATGAACTTATGAAATGAAGCTGATAACCTGTTCCAGTATTTTCTCATCTGTCTCAGTAATCCACTCCTACTGATTTTCCCCATTTGCCGTTGCCTTGCTATACTTAGTTTCATCCAATGTGCCTTCAGTTTTGCATTCCAGTCACCTATCATTTGTTGAAGTTCCTGTTCACAGCCTACTTGTAATGCTATATCATCTGCATACAACAGCTTTGTTTGTCTGTCTCATCAACCTGTTTGCTGATGTAGTCCATCATGACTATAAACAGGAGTAGGCCTATCACTGTCATGCAGATGGCTTGAGCCCCACCTGCAACCCAGGTGACCTGGGTTTGATTAGTGGCCACAACAGTGGAGGACTGAAGTGGCATGGCCAGCCCAACTCTCCTAGTGGAAGAGAGGGAGGAGATTGCATATACTTAGAAGGGCACACTGGGCAGTCTTATTTCCCTGAAGACCAAAGAAACTTCAAGGACAAGGTAAGGGTAGCCTGGAGGGAATTCCCCTTGCAAAAATGAAGGGAGACGGCCTCCACCATCAGCCCATTGTATGGCCCTCCACAGTGCCTTTCACGTATGTGCTAGTAGGACCTGGGAGAAAAACAAGGAAAAAGTCCTCTGATCACCATTGATGGCCATCTGAAGGATGACCCCTCTCAGTCAAGAGGTCCATCAAGGTAGTGTCTGACAAAGCCTTGTATGCTAAGCAGTCTGTATAGGACATGTTACTTATGCCCTGTATTTTTCAGTGAGATACCTCTGTGGATGTTCCAGTTGTTGGATATGCCTGGTTAGCTACATATCAAAGGAGGCTTTGTTCTCAGTGATAGGTCTGCTGAATAGCCAAATATAATGGAACAATTACTTCCTTGGACCTAGACGCCATACCTTAGTTTATAAGATGCACAACATAGAATGATTTCCTTACTACTGAAAACAAATAGCTAGATTACTGTCTATGTGTGTCCCCAAATCCCTGATTACTTGGTCAGTTATTAGGGATGTGTAGTCAATATGATAGTTATCAGGGGTAGATGACTTCCTGGAGGATACTATTATGCATTTCTTGGCTTTAATCCTTTCCTTAAACTGTTAGTCTCATCCGTCTTCAGTCTAGTCTTGTTAACCGTAAAACCTTCTGTAACCACTGTTGCAGCTGATTGTAGCAGTTTATGCTGTGGGCAGACCATTTCATAAGGGTTCATTCTGTAATCTCTAATTTGACTCCATTGTCTTTTCTTTAAAGTAAAATGTCTACTTAACTTGCATGCTGACCACTCTTGTATATTATCTTGTGACCATCTGGTGAACCATGTGTTGGCCATCATTAAGAAGTTTGTAATTCAGAACTCTAAAATGGTATTGCCTTCATTATTCCTGTTTCCCAACTATATATACCTAGACAATCTTAATATATTGTTATGTCTGTCCCAACAGGATCATAGGAGGTTACTAGGCTATCACCCTGGAGGTCATTTTAAGCCTAGTCATTTCATCCTAATGTAATACCATAGATACTCTAGTCAATACCCAACATTGTATTTATTAATGACTGCCCATGTCCAGGAAGGTTGTGGGTGCTATCCCCAGTAATTTTTGGTATTCCATCCACTTGGCCAGGTTCTTTTTGCAGTGTCATAGAGGTGCTCTGGTTCACATAAACTGGCAGCCTATTCCAAAGACGCTGCACTTGACCATCTCATTTCTCCTGCTTTATCAAGGGGGTCTTGCAATTGATACCTAAATGCCCTCTTTTACTCACTGTCACAACCTTGCTATGAAATATATTGGCTGAGATGGAAACTGTTCTATTTCTACATTGGTGTCTGAATATGAGTCTGCCACTGATTATGATTACATCCTTCTCATTACAATTCCAACACATTTTCCAGTCTGCCCTCTCCCTTAGTAGTACACCCCAGCTCTCAGCCAAGACATTTTGCTGTACTGCCCCTACACCTGGTCACTTTTTCTTTGCCTGCCTTGCTTGGGGCTGCAGAGAAGCTTCATTACCATGGATGTGTCATAACACATCTGTTCTCATCCTTCTGAATAAAAGGACTCATCATTCCAGCTTTAGTTACCATTACTGTGAGATAGAATCAAAGACATGGTGTGCATACTGTAGGACTAGCAAGTATGGTGAACGAATTACAATATATACATAGAGAGAGAGAGAGAGAGAGAGAGAGAGAGAGGGGAAAATGAAAAAGAAAAAAATAATATATGGGAGGAATTAGAAACATTTTGAATAGAAACTGGAAAATTATTTTAGGAACTATAGCTCTAGCTCAAACATTGGGAGATAACCCTTTATTCACTTATAAAAGTACTAATAATATAAGGTCAATATTGGAAAGACCAAGTCATGAAATATACACAAATTGTAATATTTTAGGAACATATAAGTGCACTCAATGTAAATGTTGCATGTATGTTACAGACACATCTATTATTTATATCAAGGGTCTTCACAGATAAATTTGGGCAAGAGGGTGTTTTGATTATAATTCATGTAATATAGTTTATATAGCCCTCTGTGAAACTTGTGATTGTTTTTATATAGGCAAGAGCATAAGAAAGTTATCTGAAAGAATCTATGAACATTTGACTGCAATTAAAAAAATGTGAGTGTGGTAATGCTTTGGCTAAGCATGCAAAAGAGCGTATCAACTATAGAAAGTTTGTATTTTTTGTTTTGGAGAATTTCCAATTGCAGAATTTAGAGGTAATTATAACATATTTTTAGAATATAAAGAAGCAGAATGGCAACTTAGGTTAGCCTCTGATAAGAAACTAGGACTGAATGATCACATTAATATTAAATGTTTTTTATTAGTTCAAAGCCTTTAAAAATCCCTGGATGGTTTTATAAGTTTTATAATCTAAATGTTTATATATATATATATATATATATATATATATATATATATATATATATATATATATATATATATATATATATAATTTCTTACAAGTAGATTATAAGAATATTTCTTTAAAAATAAAATTCAAACTTAATTAATTGATGTCATGTGACTTTTTAAAGATAGAAATTGAGCATTTTATCTAATTGATTTATTCTGATGAAGTTGCGTTACATTGAAGAACAAAAGTGCTATATAACCACATAAGCTTTCAGCACCCAGAGGTTTAATATTCTTGTGCACCACAGGCTGCATTGTTGCACTGTAGCATATATAAGAAAGCAATAATGCCCAACAAAGTGTGTGTTACTGTAATAAATAATGTACACCCAGGGGCATTCTGCGGCCCGACTCTGCAGGTGGAAGGGGCATTATTTGCAGAGTAACACACAGCCTAGGGAGCATTATTGTGCTTCCAGAATGGACTGTTTGTAAAATTGCTGTGTTTTACTTTATTTTTCTATAACTATATTATTTTTTTTATATTTTTGATGTACAATAGTTACTCCGCCTAATGTTTTAGACTTGCTGTCGTATATGTAAATGGTGCTGGAGGAAATCTTTTACATCCATAATATAAGATTTTCAAGAAATATCCAGATATTTAACTAATTTTGGCCCCTTACTCATATACTTTGTAGTTTGTTTTCAATCATTGGGGATTGAAGTGACTAAACAATTGCATACTTTTGAGTTTCAGACTTTATTTCCTTCAGAAAATGCATGCTAAAACAAATCCTTTTATTCTAATAAGAGAGTTTCTAATTTTATACCAGCAATGTTTAAAATCTGTTCCTACTTTTTAGTCTTTGTGTACCCCTCCCCCCATAATTCTCAACATCTAAGCTCAAGAAATCTGCACAAAGCTAAAAATAATAGGGGTCAAAGGTGTAAAATTAGGGATAAAATTAGAAAGTTAGAATTACAAGTTTTTTATTAGCATACATTTTCTAAAGAATAAAAAATGTAAAACTCAAATGTCACCATTTGTGACTTCAAAGCTGCATGATGTGCCAGAAAACCACAAATTTTATTAGGAACAGATCAATAAATAGGAGATAAAATTCTGGATATTCTATAAAAATCTGCATAGTTGAGCGGTATGATCCCCCTTTATTTTAGGCTTTATCCAGATTTCTTGAGCTAAGGGGTTAGGAATTATGCATACCTCTTTACTGCTGCTGTCACCGTTTGATCGATGTCACACTCTCTGTTACACACACACACACACACACACACACACACACACACACACACACATACACACACTTTTCTATTTTTTTTTTAATATTCATTTTTCTTTTAATTTTACACTCACTAAACTACAAAAGTGCTGCTCGGTAAGTCTAAAATAATGGTAGATTTGTTACTGTGTTAGCTTCATGGCACCTTAGAGAATGGGCAGACTATACATTAAACCCTGATTGAAAAATTAATGTTCTCGGACAGGGTGTTTACGTACAGGCAATCCCAACTGAAAAACATGTCTGACAATTCGTGGCAGCATATTAAGGTGCCACTGAGGTTGTACTGTAAGAAAGCTAATGACCGCCATTATTTTACACTCACTAAGCAGAGCATTTGCTGTTTAGAGAGCATAAAATTAGAAGAAACATTTAAAAAAATAAAGAGAAAAGTGTGTTTGTGTGTATGTGCATTTATGTTTCTGTTGCTTGTATGTGTACTTGCATGTATGAAAGCGGAAGTGTGTGCGTGAGAGTGATAGACAGAGAAAGAGAGAGAGAGAAAGAGAGGTTGAGTGATCGAGTAGTGGCAGCAGCTGTTATGAGGTATGCATGCCACTTAAGTTCTTACACAAAAAATCTGGATAAAGCCTAAAATAAGGGGGATCAAATGCTAAAAATCAGGGACAGATTTTAAATATCGGTCTTATAAACTTAGAAGGCTGCTAACAAAAGGATTAGTTTTAGTATGCATTTTCTGAAAGTAATAAAGTCTGAAACTGAAGGAAATAAAGTCGGAAACTGAAATGTATGTCATTATTTAATGTCTTCAAGCCACAATGTTTTGCAGCAAAACAAAAATTTTATGAGGAATAGACTACAAAGAATGAAGCAAAAATGTGGACATTCTTTGAAAATCTAGAAAGTTGAGAGTTATGGAGGTAAAAACTTTTAATGGCTGCCATTATTAACCGAGTGCTTTTAAATCTACACTCCTTCTGAATGTTTGGTGTGTGTGTGTGTGTGTGTGTGTGTGTGTGTGTGTGTGTGTGTGTGTGTGTGTGTGTGCGTGTGTGCGTGTGTGTGCATGTGTGCGTGTGTGTGTGTGTGTGTGTGTGTGTGTGTGTGTGTGTGTGTGTGTGTGTGCGTGTGTGCGTGTGTGTGTGTGTGTGTGTGTGTGTGTGTGCGTGTGTGAGAAAAAAATGTGTGCAGGCATTAAATACTTACAAAATATATTTTGGATGTAAAATACTGCTTCCAATGGCATTTAGATGTAGTACAGCAAGTTTGAAACATTAGCCATAGGAAATATTTTACATCAAAAATATAAAAAAATAACGATAATAATATTAATAATAATAATAATAATAATAATAATAGTAATATAGTGATAGAAATAAATAAGTAAAACAAAACTATTTTGCATACAGCCCACTCTCTAAGTGCAATGATGCCTACCACAGTGTGTGTTACTGTGTAAATAACACTCTTCCAGGGGTGTACAGGCCATCCACCTGTAGCATTAGGGCTCAGAACACCCCTAGGCATGCATTATTTATACAGCACACACCCTGCTGGGCATTGTTGCTTAATATGCAGCCATGAAGCACCACTCATTTTTCAGTAGGCATTACCTCTACATTAACACCTTGCTGGAGAACATTTGTTACCCAATCAGAGTGGTGATGTAGAGGTTGCCCATTCTCTAAATATGATTAACGGTATGCATACATATGTCTATAAACCAGAAAGCACCACAGTACTCTCTCAACCAGCTACACTGGTGTTATTTATATTACAGAGACCCTAATCCCTGATTATATCAGTGTGATACAACTCATGGAGCACATATGAAACACAGACACCACAGTAGGCTACACAAGTAACAGGGAGGCACAGGAAATACACCTAGATGTGTACAATTGCTCAAAAACATGTGTATACATAATCAAAGCACATCTATGCTACTGTACACATATTCATACAAATGTAAAGTTTCCTAGAGATGTGGAAGGGTTGTTTCATAAGTGCAACATATGGACATTGTTTCTGTTAAAAGTGTTTAACTTTGCTTGTATTTAAGCACCATGTTTGTGCGGTTTTGCTCTCAGTTTGGTGGAGCTGCTTCAAGTTTGGCGACTTAGCCACAGACCTGAAGTGAATCTGAAATAAACCTAAGGCATCCACTGTGATCCACAAAAAATATGTACATTTTGAGCTTGTGTTGCACTTTTCTGAACTGCATTTTCCTAAACTGCTGTTTCACTTTTTTCTGTTCTTGCTGCTGTGAATGTATTTATCTGCTCTTTGAAATCCTACTATTTCTGGTATTTTATAGCATAGACTAGATTCAGATCTGTTGAATCTAGGCTGTTTGGTATAAATTGGGCACTAAAATCAGCCATCCTACATTAAGAAGGCCCTCCTGCACCCTTGTGGCAAAATTGTGTAGCCCATGACCCACCTGAGTTGAGGATTGTTGGAATAAGGCTCAGTTTTGGGCTCTCGCATTGGCTAGTTTGTGCTAAAACTGTTCAACTTTGCTTTACTGCGGTGGTGGTGCTGCGGTAGCATTGTCGCCTCACAGTTAGACATTGCCCATTCGATTCTCAGTTAGAGCATTTTCTGTGTAGCGACATGCGTGAACGGGCATTCCTTCATTGAAGGTTGTGCGTTAGGCCTGGCAAGCCAGCACGTAAAACTCTACTGCCAATCATTAACGGACCTGAGTTCCGCTGTGATGATCCCTAACCGGGAAAAGCCGAAAGACACAAACAAACAATTTGTGCATAGCTGCACACTGTGCAAGGAGGTTTAGTGCTGCCATGTATAGAATCAAATGCTTAGAAACTACAATTTTCCCTTGTTATCTGCTAGCGATCCCTCCTTAGCTCCACTGCCTCTCTGTGTGCAATGCATCCATAACGTTCCACCCTTAGCCTTCCACACCAAAGCAAATCTTGGTGCATCTAGCCCATCCCCACTAGTCACTACAATATATACCTGCCATAATGAATGGATAGTTTCTCACCATTTCTCCAGCCATCCTGATTGACATGGGCATCCTGAGGCAATGTAGCAATTGCCTCATGTATACTGACAACCATTTGCTCCTAAACCAAACAAATACAGTATGTGAAAGATGTAACTATATCATGAAATTAGAATTAGTCCTCTCACATACTAACAAACAAGGCATACAACAGGTTGTCAGCACACACACCTTCCGTCTCACACAAGAGAAGGTCAAGACACATAAACCCACATATGCGGACGTACTCACTAAGAGCCTACCAAAAGACCAGAGACCTCCCAAGTGCAAACAACATACACATACTGGTACATGAACAGAATCCACCACCACACATCACAACATGTATATCAGTGCCTCAGCAATTAAGCCACTAAGGCAAAACACCTCAAAACCAAATGTTATGGCTATAGGTGACTCAATAGTGAGACAAACAGATGTTCTCCTTCACCAGATTGAAGAAGAAGAAGGTCACGGTCAGCTGCCTGTCAGGTGCCAGGATCAGCCAGATCACACATGTACTCAAGTCACTCAGCAACAATTACCATTATGACTCCGTCATAGTACATGTTGATGTGAATGACTTCTCTGGACTATATGAAGAGAGACATGACCGAACTCCCAGATTATGTGTCCCAGGCAGGTATGTTCCTAACCCTAAGCAGCATTCTATACTCACCAAGGATGATGCTACAATACAGACAAAAAAATGCCTGATTTCAATAATTGGCTTAGTTTCTGGTGTCACTCCAGGGGGATCCAGTATCTGGCTGGGAAGACATGGTTGACAGTCCACATTGCTTTGCCAGAGACAGCCTTCACCTCTCTCCTCAAGGCTTTTGGATACTGGCAAAAATGCTTGGCTCTGCCATAGTGCCTTTTTTTACACAATGTCCAAACAACTAAACTTCTTAGATAAAGAAATCCACTAAAGACAAACTCATGGTCATGGTGCTTAACGCTAAGAGCTTAAACAGTAAACTGCACTCCCTGGAAGCACTCCACACCTTGGAAGATGCAGATGTTTGTTCAGTCACAGAGACGTGGTTCAAAGCCACTGAGAGCACCTCAGACATCCAAGGTTACAATGCCTTTCACATGTTCAAACCCCCAAATGAGCATAAAAGAACCAAAAGTAGAGGTGTGTCTATCTTCATTGAATCCAAATACACCTCAAGACTGATGAGACAGTATGACTCTCTTAAGCTGCTCCAGGTCCAATTAACTATTGGAAAAATACCCTTCCACATCATTGCTTACTACAGGTCCCCCTTCATGAACCAGGAAAAGCATGCCTCATACCTGGACTTGCTAGAGTTGCTCAGCATACAGCCAAATTCCTTGGTCATGGGAGAGTTCAACTATCCTTCCATCGATTGGGTGACTTACATGAGGACAAACATGATCACTACAAGGTTCCTGGACTTTGTTTATTCAAATGCCCTGTATGACAAAAGGAGATATTTATTTTTACATTTTTTAACCAGGCTAGTCCGACTGGGCTCAAAGAGTCCTTTTTCAGTGGAGATCCGAGGAAAAAAGCTCCAGGAAAGTAATTAAAAAAAGAAGGAAAACCTAACAATTCAAGTTGTAAGATACTTAACAGTCAAAGAGAAATATATAATATAAATATATACAAGGAAAAAGTACAGTATTTTGAAAATGCAGTAACAATATGAGAAATTTGATTAGCATTAAGTTATTTACAAGGAAAGTAGCAATGCCTAAAATAAAAAAAAATCAGAGTAACACCATGGCATAGTACAACAAAGATGCATTTAATAGCATAGGTAGTAACTGCAGAGAGAGTAATATATGTAGACAGTTTAGGTAGGTACCAGCCAGATATGTGAATTGAGAGAAGAAGAAAAATTAATTAGGTAATTTCCTGACAAATACATATCCATGCACGTTGGAAATTAATTTTTAGTTGCTTTTTGAATTTGCCATTTTTGGTAGTAGAGCGAAGGGACAAAGGAAGCTTGTTCCATGAGTATGTAATTGAATGACTGTAAAGTATTTTTCCAATACTTTACAGTCATTTTACTGCCATCAGAGTTAGCTGGAATTCTGTAAATAATTATATGTCACTGGTGAATACTGAAATAATTTATACAAGATGCTTGTGTTACAAGTGTATTAGAACTGTATGTCATATGTATATCAAACTGCTTATACAGACGTGTGTGTTGAAAAGGTATCTGTAGAGTACTGTGAAATGTAACCACAGTGTGCCCTACTGGAAGAGAACAGAAATGTACCTGCACTACTGTGACTGTTGACTGTTTAAATGTATATGCTTAACAGAGGAAACTGGAGGGTTATCCTCAGTCCAGCAAACTTTAGAAAAAATATCTGAAATTAAATTACTTTATAGGACCCAATAAAGAGGATATCTCTTAAGTTTTCAGTACAGCTAGACACACAGGGTCTGTACTAGGAAGCATTCTGTATTGTCCTTGGAGTGAACTAATTGTTACTTTTGAAGCATGAAGGAATGGAATTGTTTTATGACTTCTACCATTTGCCAAAGATCTGAGGAAAAGCTCTTGTCTGTATATTTTTACAGGTAGATGCTAAATGCTGTCAGCTTCTAGCAATGGGGTTTTGGCCTGGGAACTAGAAATCAGATTACCAGAAATTATGTCATTCTGCCCGATGTCCCAGCAGTAATACTTTAGATATTAATATGAGAAGTCTCTTAGTGTGTCAGAGCATTCTGCATTATGTGCTGGACTTGACAACAACAAGAAAAAAACATTCACCACATCTGCCTTGCTCTAATGAAGTAAGTTTCTAGGGAATAGTATAATTCTCTTAGATTCAGTCAGGAATATAGTAAAGCTTAGTTTAGATGTTTTTCTTTATTTATGTAAGCCTGTGCTACAAAGTTATTTTAAATATTTCCTGTGGTTTTGAACTCTGATGTCACTGTGAATATATAATTAGTTTTGTCTTGTTATTTTATTATTTACTATTAAATATATTTAAACCTTTCATTGTGGCTGATCTGTGTAGAGATATTTAAGTTTTGAGAGTACTTGCATATTTATTTGGTGATACATTGTGGGCCACTCCTGATAGCCTTGTTCTTGGTCAAAGTACCATTTGCATTAGTATTAATATGACACAGTAAAACTGGATGCCCTTAAACAACCTTAAAGTAGCTAATAAGGGGTTCTGGTGGCAGTGTGACCACCTTATATTTTTTGCAGAAGGGGGCATAGCTAGTAAACCTGTCACAGCCTTTCCCATGTGTGTGTGTGTGTGTGTGTGTGTGTGTGTGTGTGTGTGTGTGTGTGTGTGTGTGTGTGTAAATCAAACTTCAAGGAGTGTGTGTGTGTCAGCTACTTGTACTTGGGCAGGGACATGAAGCATTGTTTGGATAGATAGAGTTTTGGAGGACTTGGCTTGGAACCCTGGCTAAGATCTCAACTCGATAGCTGTGCCAGTGAGGGGGTCTTATTGCTAATCTGGAGAAAGTGGGAGAAACCAGTCTGGACTGGTACAGGGCTGCTACTGTGCTTTTTGGGGAAATTGCACTTGATGCAGAGAGCTACATCTGGAAATAATGTGTGTGTGCTTGACATCCTCCCAGTGAATGTCCCCAACTGTTGCCAATGATGAGGATTGAGGCTCCTTGGTTACTGGTCCAGTGGTGGGTCATCACACCTGGGAATAGTTGGTCTACACTTCCACAAGGTGCTGAAATGTCCTCAAACTAGTGGTCACTATCATGGGGGAGTCACTGCACTACCTCCTGTGTGTTTCCCTCTCTGGTAAGGTCAGACCATAAATCTGTCTCGTTTGAAGTAAAGACCAAAAACCGGACACTCCCACAGGAGTAAAAAAAAAATGAAAAATGTCTCCAAGGCAAACTATCGCCTGTTAAGCAATGGTATAAATTTTCAAAGCCCCTGCCAGCATAAATAACAATGATTGCTATGCAGAGGAATACACAATTGCTCTATTTTGCCACTTAAACAAATGCATCAACTCAGCTGTACCTAACAGGAACAAAACCAGGTCTTCCTAGAAAAACAAGCCACCTTGGTGGACTGTAAGTATAAATAAGTTATACAACAAAAGAAAGAAGCTGATATTTAAGAACAGGAGGGAACTAAGTCAACAGAGGAAGAATTTCCTCTACAGCTTGAACAACCAAATCAGATATCTTGTTAAGTCCTCTAAGGCTAGCTATGAGTCTAAATTAGCATCCCTAGCTAAAGAGAATCAGAAGGCATTCTTTAGCTACATCTGAAACCTAAGAGGGGAGTGCTCAGCTGTGTGCTGAACTTATAGTGGATAGTACCACTCACACTGAACCTGAGGAAATTGCCAACCTGCAAGCCAACAGATCTAGCAATAACTTCACCCTCCTGTCCCCACCCGACATACCCCAAAGCATTCCTGACACTAGTCCTCTATTACGTATCTCCAAAGAACAGGTCATACAAGCACTCTCCAAGGCCAAAAACACATCCTATATGGGACCAGACAACATCCTGGGCTGCTTACTAAACAATCTAAAACAGGACCTAGCAAAACCACTTACCACTCTCTTTAACCATAACCTGAGAACTGGCTTTGTCCTGGCAGAGTGGAGAACAGCAACAGTAATCTCTTTGCACAAAGGGAGTGCATCAACTGACCCTGGGAACTATCAACCCACAAGCCTAACCATCCTTATCTGAAAGGCCATGGAAAGAGTTATCATCGACCTTATCCATAAGGACATGGGTAACCTTCAAATTCTTGACCTGACCCAGTTACACTTGGTCAAGGGTAGATCTTGCTTATTAAACCTGGTGGATTTCTTACAGAATGTCACCAAAGCCGTGGATGAGGGCAAAACAGTACATACTGCATCTCTTGATTTAGCCAAGGTTTTTGACACAATCCCCAATTCAGGTATCATAGAGAAACTCTTCCAGCTGGAGATTAACCCAGATATTACTAGATGGGTAGCCAGCTGGCTCACTGACAGAACCCACACTGTCAAAGTTATGGAGTTTGTCTCCACCAGTAGACTGGTTACCAGTGGGGTACCGCAAGGATTTGTGCTGGGCCCTCTATTGTTTGGAATCTATTTCTCTGAAGTTCAGGTGAAGGTAGATGGCATATTGCTTCTCAAGTTTGCAGATGACTGTAAACTGGGTGCAATCATAGAATCTCCCAATGATGTTAACACATTACAGAAAGAGCTGATGCAGACAAATGATTGGTGCCAAACTCACAGACTAAAAATGAAAGCAAAAAAAATGCCTCATTATCCCCTTTAGCAAAGAAGTATCCCCTGCTAATTATGATATAGATAGCAACCCTCTAAGCTCAAACTCAGTGGTGCGAGACTTGGGAACACAGGTTGATAGCAATCTAAAATTCGATCACCATGTGTCCATACTGGTAAGAAAAGCATCCTACATTGCATATCTCTCATTACATCCAAGTGACGCCTCCAGGTGCATCTGCAGTTAACTCCTACTGATGCATCTAGGTGTCAAATATTGCTTGGTCATATTTGCATCAATAATTCCAAAAACATGCTTTGTACAAGGTTTTAAAAGATTTCATCTTAAAGCTTACACAATAGCAAATTCAACTGCATTAATATTTGATCTCTGTCTAGTGCAGATAAACAGATGTTAACTTTTGCTTTTATGATATTAATTTAAATAAATACAATTTTCACATTTTTCTAAATATCTCAACAAACAAGTAACAGACAGAACTTCTTAGCCTCATATGAAAGCTCTCAGCTAGATGAATAAAATGCTGTTAACAGTATACGTGTAACTTGAGTGGTTGCTGAGATATTTTAAGTTGTTAACAAAATATTACAAAAGTAATAGTTATTATGTTTACTGTGACTTATAAAATTATTTTTAAGACCTATAACCTAAAGAATACTATTACTATAACAATAGTTTGTGCTGAAATGTTTGCAATTTATACTTCTTTCATAACCCCCGTGGTTCCAGAAATATGAACATTTGTTTGAAATGTGAGGACATAATTTGATTCTGCCAAAAGCCTTAGGCTCCGCCAACTGGAAGTTACAGTGCAAACTTCCTGAGCTCCATTGGAGGGAATTAGATAAATAAGGCATCACATCCAAGACCAGGGAGGTTTTAGCTCTACTGTACTCAACCTTTATCAGATGACTAATTGAGTACAATGCTACAATGCTCCCTTCTGTATGTACCTCACTTGACACCTGCAGCAACTGGGGAGACCACAGAGGTTTCTTACCAGGAGAATCCAAAACATGGCACACATGGAAAGACTGAAAGCCCTGTCGCTATATTCTGTATCATACAGGATGCTGAGGGGTGACCTGGGCCTGACCTACAACCAGTTTCAGATCCTGCCCTAATGGAATTGCTGCACATCCGGAAATCAAATGGGACGGGAATAACTCACTCCAGGGATCTCTACCTAGCCTGTGATATTAACAGAACATGTTGAGAGAAAGATACATTTCTGAAATAAGCTCTTACTACATGTGAAGCAGAGGTCCTCAATGACTCTATTCAAGCGCAACTGGACAGATGACTGTAAAATCATCCTGGGGTAGCAACTATGTCTCTCATGGACAGGGTAGTCAGTGCTGATTACAAAAACTGCTTTGCTAACAATGACTGTCTAACTATGCTCATAAGGTATATATAAATTGAGAAGTTATGTACCTACCATAACGTTCCATGTTAGTTGTCTTCTTCTCACCTTCTTTCTTGATGGATGGGATCTGACTCGGCTTATACCGAAGCTCGAGAGCTATTTTTACCGGCTCAAGGTAACCCTGTATCCCACAATGCTAGGCGCTAACTACCCAGATCTCATTTGATAGCTAACACTATAGCAGTTCTGCCCCCAGAACAAAGGAGAGAAAGGCATACCCATAAAGATAGCCATCCCAAGACAAGGATAACCACTGGAGACCATACTTGGCAAAAAAGGAAGGCTCTGTAGGATCCTATCAGTCTGTCCAGGCTAGGGGGTTGGAGGGCGGGACGCAAGAAAGAAGGCGAGAAGAAGACAACTAACATGGAGCGTTATGGTAGGTACATAACCTCTCAATGTTAAGTTGTCAATCTTGCCTTCATTCTTGCTGGATGGGACCGCATCCCTAGCACCTCAACCCTGGGTGGCTCATCGGAACAGACTCTTGAGGACGGTGGAACCAAAGTTAGATCAGCTTCTGGAGGCCATGTCCAATCTGTAATGAGAAATAAAGGTATGGGGAGAGGCCCATGTGGCTGCCGCACAAATTGATTCTAAAGGCAACCTGTCCTGAAAGGCTATAGACGTAGCTAAGGCTTTAGTTGAATGGGCTCTACGTCTTGAAGGAAACTTTTGACGTTTCAGTTCATAGATGAAAGTGATGACAGAGGCCAACCATCTAGAAAGGGTTACTTTGGAAACTGGATGGCCTTTCTTCCCTTCAGCGTAAGATAGGAAGAGCTGCTCAGATTTTCTAATTTGCTTGGTTCTATCCAGTTAGTAACGGAGTTGGCGATGACCATCCAAGAAATGCAACTTTTGTTCCGCTCTGTTGGAGTAATTAGGGAAGAAAACTGGGAGATCGATAGTTTAGTTTAGATTTGCCTCAGAAGATATCTTGGGTAAAAAAGGAGGGGTTAGTTCTGAGGGACACTCTATCTTTATGGAAAACCAAATAAGGAGGACGAACGCAAAGGGCGTGAAGTTCTGAGACTCTCCTCGCAGAGGTTATGGACACTAGAAACAAAGTTTTCCATGAGAGTAACTTCAAAGAACAGGAAGCCGCAGGTTCAAAGGGAGGGAGAATCAAGGAGGTTAAAACTATATTCAAATCCCACTGCGGTGGGGGATGTCTAACCGGGGGCTTAAGTAAAAAGATACCTTTAAGGAATGCTTTACAAAGTTTATGAGACATAATGGAGGAGTCTGACAGGCCAACATGAAAATTTGAAATGGCCGCCAACTGGACTCTGATAGTGGAGGAAGAAGATCCTGAATGAAAGAGTTCAGCCAAAAAATCTAAGACCGATTGGATAGGAGCCACGAATGGGTCTATGTTCCTAGATTTTGCCCAGAAGGAAAAACGTTTCCATTTGCTGGCATAAATCCTCCTGGTAGAAGATTTGTGAGAAGCTAAAATAATGTCATGCACCGAATGGGAGATAAAGGGAAGCCTGGCTAAGGTTGGAAGTGGAGCAACCAAGCTGTGAGGTTGACAAAGGGGAGGGATTGGTGCAGCTTGTCCGACTGATGGGTCAAAAGATCTGGAACTGGGTCCAGATGCCAGGGCTGCTCCAAGAGGTAACGATGCAGGAACGGAAACCATATTTGTCGAGGCCAGTACGGAGCAATGAGGATCATTGTGGATCTCAAGGCGGTAGCTTTCTGAATCAACTGAGTGATTAATGGAAAAGGGGGAAAGGCATACAGGAGACCCTGGGGCCAATCGTGGACTAGAGCGTCTCTGGGGGAGGGTAGCCGGGAAGAGGGAAGAGAGTGAAAAATTTGTGGCATTTGCTGTTCTGGGGTGTAGCGAAAAGATCGCAGCAAGGCTGACCCCATTTTCTGAAAATTTTTTCCACTACTGACTGCTTGAGAGACCACTCGTGCGGCATGAGAATGGCTCTGCTCAGCCTGTCCGCTATGACGTTGGACTTCCCGGGGATATGCATTGCTATCAGAAACCACTGAGAGGAGATCACCCACTGCCAAAATCTGAGTGCTTCTTGACATAAGGGATAGGACTTGGTTCCGCCCTGCTTGTTGATGTACCACACTACAGACATATTGTCCGTCTGAACTGCAATCGTCCCGATGGGAAGAGAGTCCTGAAGGGCTTGCAACGCTAAAAGAACTGCTCTCATCTCTAGGACATTGATGTGCAGGTGGCACTCGAAAGGTTGCCAAGTGCCCTGGACCGTCCTGCCCTGAAAATGCCCCCCCCACCCAATCAGGGAGGCATCCGTTGTCACTGTAGCAACCGGGGGGGGGGGGGACAAAGGGTCTGCCCTGAGTCACTTGAAGGGAGACCATCCACCAAGACAGGTGTTTCTTGCATAACTGGGTTATTAAAATGTAGTGTGACATCGGGAGCTGCTGGAAGGACCACTGAGAGAAGAGCATCCACTGCAGGAGTCGCATGTGGAAGCGAGCTAAGGGAAGTAACGTGATGGCAGCCGGCATTAGACCTAGAGTCATCAGTACAAACTTGGCCTGGATTTTGTTGTTCTGAAGAAGGATATGAACATGTTCGCGAGTATCTGAGACTCTTTGTGCCGTCAGTTTTGCAGAGAGTTCGACTGTGTCTAATATGGCGCCTATGAAGGTAATAGACTGACAAGGCGACAAAGCAGACTTTTCGAAGTTTATGGAGATACCTAGTTCTTCGCAAATCTGAATGGTGTAATCTCTGGATTGAATAAGTTGACGCCTGGTGGTGGCGGTAAGGAGCCACTCATCTAGATATGGAAACACCTGGAATCCTTGACGCCTCAGATGAGCCGTAACCACTGCCATGCATTTGGTGAACACTCAGGGGGCTGTAGTTAGACCAAAGAGCAGGGCCCTGAATTGGTAGTGACTGGCTCCCAGCCGGAAGCGGAGAAACCTCCTGGAGTGCCTGTGCATTTTGATGTGGTAGTACGCATCCTGAAGGTCTATAGAGCACATCCAATGGTCCTGACCCAAAAAGGGTAGAATGGACTGTAGCATGACCATCCAAAACTTCGTTCTTTGAACAGACTTGTTCAGTCTGCTGAGATCCAAAATTGGTCTCCAGTCCCCTGTCTTTTTTGGAACCAAAAAGAACTTGGAGTAGATTCCGAATCCTTGCTGGTCTGCTGGGACTGGTTGGATGGCCCTTTTTCTTAGCAGTTTTGAGATTTCTAATACTGCTTGTTCCCTTAGACTGGGTGGGACATCTGGAAGGGGCCTGTATGGCTGTTTTGGGGTGTGGACAAAGGGAATTTTGTAACCCTCGGATATGATCGACCGTACCCATGTGTCTTCGGTAAGGGAAAGCCAGGCTTTTGGGTACAGTGATAATCTTCCCCTGACTGCCTCCGAAGATGGACAGTCAGGCAGCTTCTTGGGATGCTGGAAGGGTTGGCCAGAGACAGCTTCTCTGCTACCCTGATTCTGTGGACCCCCTCTGCCCCTGGGGTGGTGTCTATTATTGTTCCCCCCCTGCCTCTAGAGGGGAACTCACCTCATGCATCCGGCATGACTCCCTGTGGTTTGCGTTACCACATTTTTCCACCCTTCTGACCTTTGGGGTATGGTCTGGATGGGGTGGAAAAACAGACTCCCACGGCAGAGAGAGTCTTGCCGTCTTGTTCACATCTGGTCAAAGTATCCTTCACCTGAGGTCCAAACAACGCCGAACCATCAAAGGGAGAGTTGGTGAAGGATGCCTTAAAGGGGTCAGCAAAGTTACAAAGCCGCATCCAGGCGTGTCGTCTTAAAGCCACACCTGTGCCTGCAGCCCTACTCGCCCCATCGGCCGCATAAGAAATAAGCCGCATAGAGGAGTTAACAATCGAGTTTAGAGTTGCCAGCTGGGAGTTGATTTTGTCCTGAGACCCCGCAGCTGTTGGATCCTGTAGAGTATCACCCATTTCTTTGAGCAAGTCTCTTTGAAGATGGGTGAAATGACATAAGTAATTCAGCAACCGCATGGTAAAGGTCGCTGAAGAAAACATCCGCTTGCCGTACCTATCCATGGTCCTAGATTCCTTATTAGGAGGATGGATAGGTACTGAAGGATCAGCCAGTTCCTTCTTAGTGGCTGCTGCCACCACCACCATGGCATCAACAGGGACACCCTTGGTCAAAAACTGTTTATCAGAAGGGGCTGTGATAAATTTTGAAGGCCTCCGCGGGGTAGGTTCCCTCGAGTCAGGGCCCGTCCATGCCTTCCTGGCCACCACTTCCATAAGGGGGTCAAAGGGCGGAGACACCCAGGAGGTGGAAGGGCGAGAACCAAATGCTTCTAGGTAGACTGACTCGTCCTCGGAAGGATTGAGGGTAGACCAGTTCCCCCTCTGCTTGAGGATCTCAAGGATGTCAGAGAAGGAGACATCCTCAGAGGGGGATCGTGGGGACCCTTCCGACTCATCCAAGTTGGTATCAGATGTGACGGACTCAGGGGAGTCCAGATGCTTCCTCTTACATTTCCTCTTCCGAGGGGGCTCCCCTGATGGATCAGGGGAGGCCTCAGAAGAGGAGGATGCTCCCAATGGGGGCCCCTGAGGCGTAGGATCTCTGCAGTCAGGGTCTAGAGGATGGATAGAGACCGTAGCAGGCACTACAGTGGGAGGAGCTGAGGGAGCCGACTGAGGAGCAGGCACAGGGGCCAGCACACTCCTCATGACCTCGAAAGCACCCCTATCAGGCAGGGAAGAAGGTCCCCACTCCGAAGAGATAAGGACCCCTCCCGGCACCGAGAGGGATGGCTGTGAGGCCGATGTCGGAGCCGAACTCACCTGTGCCGAGGCTCTGAGAGGGAGAACGGGGTCGGACAAGGGTCCAATGCCACTCGCCCCCTCAGAACCAACGAGGGAGTCATGGCATCTGGATCCCTCCAAGGATGGCACCATAGAAGAAATCGGAGCCGACGACGGAGCCGAAAGGGGTGGTATCGGCTCTGACGTGTCGACGGTCCCGGCTCCCAGAAACTCCGGCTCCGAACTCAGGGGAAGAGTCGGAGGAGGAATCGAGGATGGAATGGGGATAGCCACTGTCTGTTGAGAAGGGCTATGAAGCATCTGGGCTAGTGCCTGCGACTTAAGAAGTCTGCTAACCACCCTCTCGAGGTCATGGTCTGAAAGCCTGAAAGACCGAGAGGAATGGGACCGGTGACTGCGCTCCAAAAGCAAGGGAGATCTCGGAGCCGAATGGACCAACTCCAAAGAGGGGGACCTGGAGCACTTACGAGTCAAAGTCGGTTCTGATGAAACTATCAGAGCCGACTGAGTTTTTGAAGCGTCGGCTCCAGCCAGAGCCGATGCTAGAGCAGCAGTAGCACCACTCATCGGAGGCTCTGAAGTCGGAGCCGACGATTTAGTGGGTTTAGAAAGCTTGCCCGACGAGGACTTGGCCGGGGAACCTTCAGGCTTCAACAAGCCTCTCAAAATTAACTTGTTTCTGCATTCCTGCAGGACTCTTGGACTGAATGCATGGCAGACAGAACAAGAGTCCTGCAGATGCAGAGGACCTAGGCAATAAACGCAAGAAGTGTGACCATCTGTCAGAGACATTTTCTGACAGCACGAGTCACACTTCTTAAAGCCTGAGACCTTGGACTCCTTAGACATAATGTGGTAGAATACACCCAAACACACACACACACACACACACACACACACACACACACACACACACACACACACACACACACACACACACACACACACACACACACACCACAGTAAAGAAAAGTTAGTCCAGTCACTTCACCACACCAAAGACTAAGACTAAAAATACTAACTTTAACAAAAACTAAAAACTAACTTGGCCCGAAGGCCTAGTAATATAAGGGGAAGGAAGGATAGAGGGGATAGAAAAACAGACCCAAAAGGGGACTATATAAGACGGGTTACACTAAAAGGGTAAAAAGGGGAAATAACGAACACTAACCCTGAAAATAAAAGGGAAAAACCTTACCCGAAAAACTGTTTTTGAAAAATTTACCAGAGAGCCGGCAAAAACGCAACCTCGCAGCTAAGCGGCAAATGAGATCTGGGTAGTTAGCGCCTAGCATTGTGGGATACAGGGTTACCTCGAGCCGGTAAAAATAGCTCTCAAGCTTTGGTATAAGCCGAGTCGGAGCCGAGGATCGGCTCCGGACCCATCCAGCAAGAATGAAGGCGAGATTGACAACTTAACATTGTATATTTCCATACAATAGTATGAATTCTGCCCTGCTGTAGAATCACAAGAATACTGAGGTGTCACTATCCTTGTGTCACCTGCAAAAAAGATACGGTGACCAATGTCGTCTTGAGACATGTTTATGTGGTGACCTCAGGTTTGGGGCAGTTAGACAGCCATGATTTGCCAATGTCTGCTGTATACAGAATAAAAAAATGAGGCATATAAATGAGCCTATAATTTTGAACAGCATGTCAATGCTCGGGGTAATAGATTCTGCAGAATTATCAACCGCATACCCTAGCTCCAGTCTGCTGTTCATATATGTAAAATCCATACATAGAACCTCTCATCTGCTGTCCATTCACAGTGTATATATATATATATATATATATATATATATATATATATATATATATATATATATATATATATATATATATATATATATATATATATAGATATATATATATATATATATATATATATATATATATATATATATATGCTGTGACTATGCATATAGCATGCAGTACCTTCACTAGCATGATCTGGTGGAAAACACACAGCTACTTTTATCAGAGGCATACCTCATTGTGGGGTCACATTACTTCCTTGCTAAATCATTTGTAACATACTTGCATGTGTCTCTGCATGTTTCTTGATTAGATAAGTCGCACCTATGGAGAGGGTTGAAGGTTGGCTACACAAACTCTATCTGATGTGGCATGGTTATCATGGGGTAGTCTTGCTTCATGTACTAGACATTATTTTTGTCTATGGGAAACTTGTAGCATGGGTAGGACCAGCGGCATAGAATATGACACAGCACTGCTGGCAGATGTTCAAAATGGGTAGGAACACCCCACGTCTCAAATAATTTCTTTGCACTTGGTTTGAAGGTTGGTTCACAGCTGCTGATGCATCTTGGGTGTTTCCTGTTCCTGTTGTTAAGGTACAGAATAATGTAATTCAACACAGTTCAACAGAGTAGAAAGACCTCTTTACAGTAAAAGAACACACATATGTGTGAGATCAATCAATCAAGGTCTTGTCTCCCTGAACAAAGAAAAAGCAGCTATATGTGTATTGTAAAAGCTCTGTACAAACATTTTGTTATCTATTAGACCATGTCCACTGACAAACCTAAACACCTCTATGTTGTTTTACTTACTGAGAATCTGTAGCCCCAATATCTAAGCATCCACTTCTTAAGCATAAGTTCTGTTTATCCACATTGTTACTAGGAAATGCCAAGACAGTGGAAAAACACAAGACAGGCTTATGCTGTTAGGATCCATTATTAAAACAAGATGTATTCCATTTCAATAAAAATGTATAGGACAAAAAACTTCTCCCTTCTTACTGTGTTCTGGCCAGCAGACAATTCCAGTGTCATATGTCTCCATCTTATCACTGAACTGAAATGTTTTTGCTTGGTTTATAGTACTGTGCATGACACACTTTAGGTCTTTATAGCTGCACTGTGAGGCAAGACATCCCTACACTCTGGGGCACACTATTGCCACAGAAAGATGGAGACACTGGCATTGCAACATTCTGTGCACCATAGTTGTGTCTACCACAGTGCCTTGCAAGCTACTTACCTGCATGTAAGTCATCTCTGAATCTCATAAATAACATTTTGTGCAAAAAAGGGTCTCTGATCAGATGCAGATTTAGTCTGTTTTGGGTCTTTTTGAATCCTGCCCTACATGTCTGAATTAATCTGAGTTATTTACATTAAACTGAGACTATATCACAGGGTTCATTGCAGCTTGGTTGACAAATGTTCTACTGCACTCACAGTTTACTCATCATAGTCTTAGAAATTAAGCCTTGTCAGATGTTAATAATTATATGTAATCATTACTGAGCAGTAGACTGCTGACTGCAGCCATATATCAAATAGTTTTAATTTTGTACAGTTTATGTTGCAAGCATGTGGCAGAGTTACTGTCTTTCAATTAAAGGTGATTTTGAGACGGTGATGCATATTTATTTAGTAATTACAGGAATTGCCTTCTGTATAACTGTTGCTGCCTTTTTAATAAACATATTCTGAGCTTATAAAATATCAGTTTCAGTAATGTGTATCTGTCAGGGCTGTTATGGTGGATTTATGGTTTAGGAGCTATATTTTCTGACTGACAGCATCAAGGTCTAAGGTTTGATCAAAACAACCATTTAAAGTTGGCATGGAGTACATGTTCTATTTAAGCTTTCTTTATGAACTCTCATTTATTCCCAGATACATGAAACATGTTGGTTGGCTGACTACATATATTGTTGTAATAATGATTCAAGTAATGCATGAAAAAAGTGTGGAATGAAGTCGTTCGTTTACCATGTTAAAAGACATAAATATATAAATAAAATAAAGTGAAATATGTGTCCATTTCTTGATCACTTTATCATTAGACAGTTTGGTTAAATGCAGCGTTGAGCTAAAAAAATTGTATACAAAATCCCAAACTGTTCAAGTGTCCATATAAATAAACACGCAGATCATTTAAAATATTCCGTTACATAAGCAATTCCCAAATCTTCCAAGACACATATTAAAAAAAACAATGCTAACACTCTTAAAGTAATAAATTAATGCCCGTTCTGTAAAATATTAATAAAAGAGCACATTGTGCAGTCTGTTTTGACCTGCCAACAATCATTACTGAATTGTTCTGAATGGTTTGACCTGCCAACAGGTACTGTTAATGCTTAACAAAAGGCAGTTAGTGTAGGTAGAATATAATCTTAAAACACTATGGAGAATAACTGAGCAGAATTAATCTACTGCTGCTACTCATATGAATATAAAAATAGTAAACCCTGTCAGCGATGCATTTGGTATTGTTTGCTTATACTTCCATTTACTATTTAAGATATGTTTACCACACATGCTTAATATGCTAAAGAATAAACTGATGAGTTTTCTAATCTTTATGAATCTTGTTCAGTCTAATCAGAATGAGTATGTAGGGGGCATAAAGATGAATTAGAATGGAAGAAACAGAAAACCAAAATTCAGTGAAAGACCAGTAATGAAAATACAGCATATGACAGAAGGTAGAGGCTAGGACGGGGACAATAGGATGGCTGACTGGGGCTTAAGTAGTCGGGGGGTGCAGTAGTGTGGTGCAAATGTATGGGAATGCAGTAGCACTGTAGCAGCACTGATAAATGAATGCCAAGCGCTTAATGTGAGGTGAGTTTGTGGTAATAACTGTAGCAAAGTGCTCATTAAAATAACTTGGATGTTATAGGAATGTCTTCTCCTGTAAGCTACTTCTGAGAATATAGACAGGGATCGTAAATATTGTTAATCTGCTGTATATTTCCTGACAGAAAATACTATCAAATTTACCTACACTGTACTACCTATAGCAGTATATTCTGTCTGTTAGGTCCTCTAGCTTGACTATTTGTTATTATTAGAAATGTAGATTCATCACAGAGTGAATCACATTGTTTTTTTTACTGCCAGCATTTTAAAGACATTACAGAAGTCATTCACATATAAAACTATCAGAGACAATTATAAACAAATAGTTGTATCATTAACTACTTTGCAACAGCAGTAATATAAGCGGACTTCTAAACAAAACAGGAAGTAAAATATCTACTATACTCCTGGACATGCTTACCATTTCCAGTACTTGTTTTTGTTGACTCTTTACAGATGTAAGGAATGGAATGCTTTAATGCCAGGGTTCTCGTAGTGTTCCTTACAGTGTTACATCTCTTTAGTACAAGTACTACATGTTTCAGTGCATTTGACACGTACTTCGTCCCTTATACTCACTATCTGTTATTCTGTGAGAAGGTCTGCAATTAATTTTGCATAACTAAATATTATGCATAGTTCTTTTACATAAGCCTGTATATTTTGCCTTCTGTTGTCCTTCAGAACTTCAGAACACACGTGTGAATGCACACCCACACACACACACACACACACACACACACACACACACACACACACACACACACACACACACACACACACACGCACTCACATCCAGATAAACACACCACCTGCAGACACAGGCAAGTTATCAGCGGCACCAGCAGCATTTGATTTGTGTCATTCCCTGTTATGAATATAACAAGTCTTTTTCTCAAATTACAAGCAGTTTTTATTTATTTATTAAATAAATGAATTAAATAATCTTTTAGTCAAATTACAAGCATGATTTACTACTCCATGCATATCACCAGACTAACACTCTTTCTTCATCCTGACACTACCATACCAGAATTAGGGTACCTACTACAACAGGGTCAATTGCTCATACACTAAACCTGGAGCAAGGTGAATCCATTATTAAAGTATTACTCCACAAAATGGACAGACCTATCCTATGTTCACTACAACTGTGGCATTCAATTCAATTTAAGTTCAATTCAATTTAATTTTATTGTCATAAGTACTAGAGACAGCATCACATAGTACAATGAAATTCTTATTCTGCAAGTCCTCCAGCAACATATAAAAAATGACAATTAACAAGAAATAATCTAAGACAACAAAGAGAAAATAATACACATACCAATACCAGTAAATATATATAACTGTGCAAGAGTCTGTTTGTGCAAAAAAGCTTATTTCCTCCAAATGTGAACCAGCCAATACTGGAGGTGGAGGTAGTATATGAGTTGTATTTAATAGTTTAATAGCTTGAGATATAAAACTGTCTTTCCGCCTGGTTGTTCTGGCTGCCATGCTCTTGTAATGACTCTCTAACAGTAGCAGCATAAACAGTTTGTGTTGTAGATGGGTAGTGTCCATGATAATATTTTGGGCCCTCCTAAAAACTCTTTTGGTGTAGTTGTCCTCCAATGCAGGGAATGTTACTCCAATGATGTTTTATGCAGTTTTTACTACTCTCTGCAGAGGCCTGCAATCCTATATTGTGCTATTCCTGAACCATACTGTAATAGAGTGGGAGAGAATGCTCTCAATTGTACATCTCTGGAAGTTGCTAAGGATGGTATTGTGCATACCAAACTTCCTCAGCCTTCTCAGAAAGTATAGTGGTTGCTTGTAAGGTCCACAGAGATGTTAATACCAAGGAATTTGAATGTAGCCACTCTCTTTCCACCTCTGATTCATGATATATAATGGTAAGTGCTGCCTTCTATTTATCCGTGAATCGATGATCATCTCTTTCATTTTGCTGGATTTAAGAGAGTGATTACTGTTCTGATACCACTTCACAAGGTTCTCTACTTACCTCCTGTACACTGACTCATCACCTCCAGAGATCAGATCAATGACTGTTGTAATATCTGCAGATTTAACAATACTGGTGTCATGTTGAGAAGCAACACAATCATAAGTAAAGAGGGTGCACAGCATTGGACTCCGCACATGGCCTTTTGGAGTTCCTGTATTTATTATTATTGACTTAGAGATGTTATTCTGCAGCCTGACTGACTGCGTTCTGCCTGTTAAAAAATCCAAGACCCAATTGCAAAGAATCGCTGGCACACCTAGTATGGACAACTTATTAATGACCTTCATTGGTATCACTGTACTGAAGGCTAACTATAATCGATAAACAGCAATCAAGCATAACAGTCCTTATTCTCCAAATGAGTAAGAACTGCATGCAGTGTTATACTGACTGCATCCTCTGTCGACCTATTCGGTCTGTATGCAAACTGCAGGGAATCCATTGTATCAGGTATAACTGACTGAATATGACTCATAATGATTCTCTCAAAGCATTTCATCAGTATGGGAATCAATGCAACTGGCCGGTAGTCATTCAGGCAGTTGGCTTTCCCTTTCTCAGCAGTGGAATAATAGTTTTTGCCTTATAACAAGTGGGAACTATAGCATGTGCAAGGGAGAGATTGAATATATCAGCCAGAACATCAGCAAGCATTGAAGCACAGGATTTGAGTGTCCTTCCAGCAATATTATCTGGATGGGTTGCCTTCTGGGGATTTATCTTCTTCAAGGACTTTACCACAATGTTGGTGATATTGTGAAGGGTACTAGTGCTCTCTCTCTGCCGCTCTCTCTTATGGTGGTACCCTTTGACTCAGTGTTTTGGACCTCAAACTGGGTATAAATTAATTGAAATGATCTAGTGAAAACTGGCTGTCAGTAGTCATCCCTCTGCCTCTGTATCAGTACCTAAGTTTTCCAGGCCCTGCCCTGCATTATTTGATATTTGAACATTCACTGACATTAGTTCTCTAGTCCCACACAACACCTGAAAATATGGTGAAGGGAAGAGGCCTACAGCTGGAGCTGTGGAGACATCACTTGTAATAGAATTAATAAGATGATAATATTGATTTAAAATTATTGTACTGGGTTGTTTTGGGTACATAATTAATGATGTAGGAGAGGACACTGTTTTCAATTCCAGTTTCCGGAGTTTCCAGATAGCAGTGATATGCAAAACCAGATGAGTTATTGCCAAAGCTTCTGGCAGTTCTCTCTAATGGCATCGGCTGCAATGAGCAATATATGCTGATGATAAGTTTGTTGTTTGCTTGTGAACCTCTGTTTAACTGGCTAGGGAAATCATAACAGACAATAAAAGAATGGATGAGACTGTACTATACTGGGTTAACTGGAAACAATTGAAATCAGACAGGAATGAAAGTCTATACCTGTTAATTACTCAAACTCATGCTGAACAGGTGCCAGCCTCTCCTTTATGGTCCAAGTCTTGTGTACTTTTCAAAATTAATTTTTTAAACACTGTAGTTCATTTAATAAGGCTTTATTAGATGTTCACAATATCCGAATACTGTCTTCATTAACAGTGCTGATAAACAATAGCAGTCTGTAGAAATGCTGGAATGCTGGTTAGTAGTAACAGTGCTCTAAATATATCCAACGTTTCTGCACGTATATTCTGATTGCTCTGAATGATGTAGACTGAAACAGTCTTTATTTGACCTTTCTTCTGTAGTCAGGCTTGAGTGCCTGCATTGCAGCTTCCTTTCTAAATTGCTGAATATTTAATCTTTCCTGTATTTCAGGCCAAACTAACTAACTGATTTTCCTAACTATATCTGAAGTATATTTTAATAATACCAAAACCACGTAATGCTTTACACTTCTCCTTAGCCTTGGTAACCTCGGTTTTCAAGCCTGGTCTTGCATGTGCCTCTTTATCTAGCATTCCATTACTATATACATCATTCCCTTGAAAAAGAAACATTCTGTATTTCTGTAATTTCTGCACATTTTATGTTTATCTTTCCTTTCTACTAGATGGTCTTTGTCTAAAACTAAATTCATACATGGCTAACTCTACATATTCCAGCCTTATTCTACCGAAATGTACTATAGTAAGTTTCCTAAAAATACCCTAACTCTAACAGACAGAATATACATCATAGACTAACCCTAAGTATTAGTTAAAGAAAATATTTCAGGTTAATGATTAATGATCATTACCTCTATTTGTAAAAAAATGGCCATGATTAGTGATCCCTGCCTCCATTTGTAAATCTGATTAATGATTCATGTCTCCATTTATATATAATAATTAATTATCCTCACTCCCATTTATATATCAGGCTCATGATTATTGATCCCCATCTCCATTTTAAAATCAGAATTCATTTGTTCATAGGTCAATACTAGGCTGTCAATGATGAGGACCATCACTAGCCCAGTCAAAATATCCAAAATTGAAGGTATCCAATGAGATGACTAATTTATACTTAGTGTTGACTTTTTTTTTTCCATGAGGCCTTGAGGGGCAAAAACAGGGATGTAGTTATGACTGTCCATCCATTCATCCAGGTCAGGGAGCTATTTTGCTTTACATTCAAAGGAAGTCCATTCAATAAAACAGAGATTCTCTGTGAGATATGTATCTATCTCACAAGAAGGTCATATTTATGTTTTGATGGAACTTAAGCTCTGTTGAGCAGGTGGGTGAGGGTATAATTACTTTTACAGATGTGCAGGAGGTTGCATGGGGTCTTGATTCCTTCAGACTCTGTAGGCCAGACAGAGGTCACTTTCCAAGAGTTTATTGGTAGCTCAGGGAAGTCATGCCTTTGATTATTTTAGTGACAAAATGCTGCAGTCTTTCAAATTTGATCATATGCCTAGGCAGGTACATACCAATATTATATTCTACTCCGGTCCCAATAAAGGAGAAGTAGACAGGTATGATGACTTCCTTAGATCTGAAAGAAATACCACTGGTGATTCAACTGACAAGACAAAGGATTTCCTGGTGGTACTGGGTATATGGTAATCAAAGGATAGTCCATTGTCAACAAATGTGCCCAAGTCCCTAATGAATAAGTCAACTTTCAAAGGGGTGTCACCTATGTGGTAAGTGCATGGGTGCTGAGCTTTGCATAAGAACAGAATGCTGCGTTTCTTAGCAATAAGTATTAGGCTATGGTTCATGCACCACTTATTGGATCATGTTAGTCCCTCCAGAAGACTCTAGAAATCAGCTGGGAAGTTTGTGACAACTCCAAGTTTGCACACATCTGTGAACTTCGTCTGCTACAGGCCCTTGTTATAAACTTTGACATCAGAGAAGTAAATACCCAACAGAAGTGATCCTAGGACAGATCCCTGGTGCTCATCTCCAGTAACTGCTCTTTTCGAAGAGAGAATACTTCCCACACTACTAGATTGGTTTCTATCTGTTAGCCAGTTTGCTATACAGTGGTAACATATACTGTATGTTTAGATTTAATTTGATTAGCTTGTTGATAATGTCAGAATGTGCAATAGTATCGAAGACATTCGCCAGGCCAAGGTAGGCAGTGTGAATTTTTTTCCCTTAGTCTCATCCATCAGTGACATGTTCAAATAAACCGACCAAATTCAAGAGGTGTGATCTGCCTTTAACAGCTGCAGTCTGGCTTGGGTCCAAGAACTGTAGACTACCTATATCCTTGTTAATATGTGGCATAATTATGGATTCCATTGCTTTGCAGATAACACTGGTGAGGCTTACATATCTATAGTTTTCTAGATCAGCAGTGGATCCTCACTTGAGGAGTGGAATGACTATCACAGTTCTTCATTCCTGTGGCACAAATCCAGTGGAGAAGCTGCGGTTGAATAAGTTAAGTAGCAAGTCTGCCAGACAGTATTTGGTGTCAACAAGAAGGCAGCCTGGCAGGGACCAAGTATTTTTAGCCTTGGAAAGAGCATTCAGGACCTGCTCAGAGGTGATCAGATGGGGTAGTGAAGGTGTGCTGATAAGTTGAGAAAAGTTAGGGGGACATAGGATACTGCCACATGGTGATATCCAGGTCCCACCCAATCAGTATAAATGGCTCTTCTTTAAATATTTATTGGCTGTAGTCATCCATTTCAAAATATAATATTAAGATTAGTCTGAGTTTAGTAGCTCTTTTAGACATCTTCCATCGGATCTTGAAAGGTACATATCCTGGATGAGCCCTGTCTGTCTCTATCATTGTCAGTGGCATAAGAGGTGGCACATTCATGTTTGATGCAGAAGGTTGTGGGTTCTATTCTTGCACCAGTTAGATCAATAACTGACACTGCAGTGCAGCATAAAGGGGTGCTGCACTCCTGAGTGTGCCATCCTTCTTTTTCATTTACCCACTTTAACTCCATGTACAGATTAAATGAAACTGCATATTCCACTGGGTTAATTAACCACAAACATCCTTCCTCTTTATTTATATGCAAAACTCTTTTTACTAGGTTTAATCTAGAACCCGATGTAAATGAAAAATTGATCTGCAATACTTCCTTTTCAAATACTGTTGGCAACATGTACTATTTTTCCCATCAGTACTGAATTTATCAAATAAGCATTTTTTAATGATAATATATATGTGCTCCAGAAAAAAACACAGGTTTGTTTTATTTCTTCTGTTGTTTTTCCCATTGAATTCTACTTACGTCTTTATTCCTAAATGTTATAGCTAATACATAATCTTCATTTATTGTAATATATATATACCCCCCTAGCTTTACTACATCAGCTAAACCTTTCTCTTTTTTAAAGTCATGCCTGTCAGCCCTAGACACTCATTTCTACAAATTATTATTTGCTTTATTCAAATTTTGTTTTTCTGCAATTATTATAATGTCATCTGCATATGTTAACAGGAGTGGAATTCTTAACCCTTCAGGTGTTATATACTCTACCTCCTTCATTTGGTAATTTATTTCACATACTATCGCATTCGTAGCTAATACAAAGAGTATACTACTCATTGGCATTCCTGTCTTACACCACTTTTCATATGCACCACATGGATTAACCAACCATTTACAAGTATTTTACGTTATTATTACTATACACTGACATAGACACATTTCCTAACTTTCTCACTTATATTATATTCTTTCATTACTACCCATAATATTTCATATCCAATAGTACCAAATGCCTTATTAAGGTCTGCTATCATGATTTCCACTTCTTCTTTTCTATTCATAATATCATCTACAATTTCCTGTCATTAATAATCCTTGACAACTCTTCCTCTTTATACTATATCTACTATCTTCCATAATAATTTCCATTTTAGTGTCAAATCTCTTTTGTATTATTTTCATAAAGATATTATAGTTATTGTTATTCAATACTATTGGTCTTCATTTTTTAATTGTCTTTGCCTCCTTTTATATATTTATTTCTCCCAATTAAGCTAACATCTTCCTTTACTAATCTACTTAAATAATGTAATACTGCTTCTCATTTTCCTTGCAAAAATGAGCTTTGCTTAAATGGCAATTCTTGTATTTTTTCTTGATTTCTTTCATATAATTATTTTTCTTTGTCAGAATACTTTTCATCACATGTTCCAAATCTTCTAATGCATCATCATATGTTCTTTTATATTTTTCTTTCTCTAGTTTTCTCATGTCATATTGCCACTGTAAAAACATTTTTATTTTTTCCTTAAATATCATCCACCATTCAGACCAATTTTTATAAAATGTTCCCACAGTAATATAATCTTTCCATAACTGTATTTCTAATTTTTTTCTTTCTTCATTCCATGCTTTTCATTTATCCTTTTTATTCCTTTGCCTATTTTTATATATATTTTTTATTTTCCTTTATCCCTAGCCATATTGCAAGGTGATCAGAAAATCATGTTTCAACTACCTCCCCTTCTCCTATAAATAAACCTTCTGATACAATATAATAATCTATTTCAGTTTTATACATACCTCTTTTGTAAGTCCATCATTTTTTTCCACAGTTTTAATTTTCCTTATCTTATAACTTCTAGCATAATCTTATATAATTTCCTTTCTTCTTACACAAATCACAATTAAAGTCTCCTGTTATTATAATATTCATATTTATCACCACATAGTCTAAAATCTGATGAAATAAGCTTTCCTTTCTTTGCAATTACTACAAACATAATGTTATAATTACATATACTTGTTCTTTCCATGTTAAATCTCCAATGGTTAATATTCCCATTTTTGCTAAAGTTACAACTAATATCGTTACTGTATTTCTAAATAATAGGGCTATTCCAGAACATCTGTCATTTATCAAATTCCAGATTATCATTTCTCCACATTATTTCGCTGTATTTTTTTTTTTATTTGTTAAAAATCTTGTGTTTTCTACTGTAAGCACACCTACATCATATGTATTACATCACTCCAAAATCCCAGTTCTTCTTATTATATTCTTGATAATATTCACATTTGCATTAAGCACTTTAAATTTTCATTTTCCCTTTTCTTTAGATTCATAGCTTCATAGGTTCATAGCTAATTAATAGGCTAAACCAACTAAGGTTTAAAACCACAATTGAGGCTGTTTTAGTTTTTAATTAATGTCTGAAGAAGTGTTGGTGACAACGTGAAAGTGCTTGCATTTTGTCTTACAATAAACTTTCCTTTTACTTGGATATTTGGACTTTTTGCATATATTCAGCCATGTTTGTTGTCTTGCAGTTATTTTATTCATTTGGATATTAATTTGTACTTCCAAGGCAGCTTAATTCTTGTGGTACATGGTTTTGTTTTTGACCATCTCTTGATATTGGCTTTCTCCTCCATTTCTCTCACCATTCCATTATCTCCTGTCTTCATCTACCTCCCTATTTATTCAGGCCACCTATGCATCTGGACTGGAAACAAGAAGTGCTCATGAAAAATGGGTCCCGCTAACAACAGTGACAAGTGGGGAAGTTTCTCAATGTCCTGGCCTAATTTCTCCTAGTAGTATAAATGCCACCTCAGCTTTCCCCTGAAAAGAGGCCACTAGCCTAGTGGGACAAATGTAATCAACAAAAGGATTAAAAAAAATTCTCACTAGTAAAAGCAGTGACACTTCTGTCTATCTGCTTGCTCAGCCTAATTAGCTGCAGGTATTGCTACCAGGGGACAGTTGCTCTAGCTGTATCTTCTCTTACCTCCAAGAGGGACAGCTGTCTGAAATTATCCTTTCCCTAAACAAGTCTCTCCAAAATAAGGTATCTCTTGGAATCCAGTCTTCATATAATAATTCTGACCTTTTAATTTGACAAGATTTTATACCATATATATATATATATACATACATATATATATATATATATATATATATATATATATATATATATATATATATACCATTCTTGTGCAGCCTTAAGGGAATATAGCATTCCTTATTTTTGCATCTAGACTACTTGAGTTCCAGTCATTTCTGTGTTTCTGGCAGTCATGAATTTAGCTTGCAGATCACACAGATAGAGTTTGAGTTAGACCCATATAGGCCTGAGGAGTACTTGTGCCAAGATAAAGTTGGACAGACCAGATGTGTGGGCATACTTTTAAAAATCAGGTAGACCTAACCTCCTATGAGTCTAGCTATTTCCTGCCCTAAATCAGACCATAACAAGATGGCACTTCTGAGTGCCAGAAGTGTCACTTTTCCTTCTCTAACACATAAGACAAGAAGGCAGTAGGGATGTTTACATGCTTTAATACATAGAAACACATCAGGTAACAGACAGACCTTACATTTATTTTATTTTATTTTATTTGAAGTTTGTTTACCAGGATAGTCCATTGGGCCAGAAGAGCCCATTTCAATGCAGTCCTGGGGGGGAAAGGTCCACAGTATACAATGAAAAAACAACAAAATGTCATTAGTATAAAAATAACAATAGTACAGATAAAAATGCTATCTAAAGGTGCAATTTAGTAAGACATAAAAACAGAATTAAAGGCTAAGTGAATATTATGATATTTACAAATATGTAATTCCATGATTGCAAATGCATAGGAGGAAGAGATAGAATTGGGTATATGGGGTAAAGGAGAGATGAGTTAAGGGAAGAAGGGGAGTAAGGAAGGGAGTGGGGAGAAAGATAGTACAGAGAAGGATGGGGAAGAAGATAGAGAATGGGGATATGAAATAGGTGTGTTACTGGGAAATTCAGGTGGGATGGGAACAGGAGCATTCCCAGAGGGATGTTAGGTAAGAATGAAGCAAGGTTTTGAAAGTAGAGAGGCTGCTAGAGGTGCGAAGGTGAGGTGGCAGGGAGCACATACATATGTGCTTACATCTCAACAGCGTCCTACAAAATGGCAGTCAAGCTCACACATGTTCAGTATTTATACAGTTGTACAAGCCCTTGGATAGCTTCTTAAAGGAACAAACACACCCATTGATCTACATCCTCCATCTTAAAAAGATTGCCCTTTGAGAAAACAATATTCGCGTTAGACATGCATTACTATATACATTAGAAACAAAACATAATGTTTCATGTCCAATTTGCTTCCTATCACAGGGTTTAGAGATGCAACCATATCTTGTAACATGGACTAAATTTAGCAACAGGGACAGTCTGTGGTGCACAACTCATATCAGGAACTTTTAGATTCATCATGGGAATGGGAATATCCTCTAGAACTTCCTCAGGAGTTGGAACACTGGACAACTCAGTCTGAGATAAGAGCTTTTGTCACAGGCTATGTGCTGTGGTATAGGCTCAGATACCAGTCTCAAAGGTTTCTGATTCCACCTAAAAACTGCTCCATGTGATTTCGCAATGTATGATCTTGGCTCTGGACCAATATTCTTCACGACACCAATCCGATCATAACCTTTGGACATTTGCATCCTTACCACTTCTCTCTCTCATAATTAATTGAGCAGTTTGCTGGTTCTATTGTAGTAGGACATCTGGGTTAAATGCTTCTTCAAAAGACTGTCTTTCACTAACCTGTTGTTCTTGACACATGGAGCCAACAATTGACTATTGATTGATAATGTGGTTCTGGTTTGTCTCGACAGAAGTCTCTGAGCAGTTAAACCAAGATGTTTATCATGAGGAACATTTCTGAGATTCAAGAGATTCAGGAAAACATCACTTTTATCTCATTTTGACTTCTCAAGTAACTTTGAACTGCACTTTCTGCCAAACCATTTGATTGTGGGTAATCAGGGCTACTTGTGACATCAGTAAAGTCCCATTCTTTGGCAAATCTTTTGAACTGTTGGCTTGTAAACTGTGTGCCATTGTCAGAAATAACTTTGTGCAGACTTCAAAATGATGCTTCATCTTAGTAATGACAGGACTGGATGCTAGGGTGGGAAGTAAGTTAATCTTGAACCAATTAGAGTAAGAGTCTACTAAAACCAAATAATGTTGACCGTTGAACTCAAAAATATCAGTGGCTACTGTCGACCAAGGTAGTTCCGGAATTTGGTTAAAATGAAGTTGTTCCTTCTGTTGATGTGGCTTAGTACTATTACACACTGAACAAGATAAAAGTGCTCTCTCAATGTCTTGTGACATAGAAAGCCAAAATAATAGACCTCTTGCCCTTTTTTTGGTAGATTTTGACTCCTGGGTGACCACAATGTAAGATAGTAATGCACTCTTGTTGCAAGACTTTGGAACAATTACTTTTGGACCTTTCATAATGATACCTTTTTCAGCCAAAATCTCATCTCTGTATGGAAAATAAGGTTGCACTTCTTGAAGTAAACTAGATTGCTTAGATGGCCATCCTTGACTGATAAAGTGGTTGAGCCTTTGTAAAATTGGATCTGTGGCTGTGTGATCTCTCAGCTCATCAAGACATGTGGAAGAAAAATTTCTCACTTCCATGACTTCATAATCAAGGTTCTCATTCTCATGCTGCGCTGTGCTGTGGTGTTTCTGTGTGATCTGGTAATTTATCAGCAAGATAAAAAGCTTGCCTTTCTTGTACAAAAGATTGAAATTATACTTTTGCAATCTGAGCATCATACATTGCAGTTGGGTGGGAGTAGTGATTAAAGGTTGGTGGTCTGTTTCTATCTGGATAGGTCTACCATAAACATAATCATGGAGCTTCGAACATGCAAAACAATTGCCAAAAGCTCTTTCTCGATCTGGGCATACTGTATCTCAGTTTGGGTGGGAGTTCTTGATGCATAGGCAACAGGTTGATCCTCTTGTAGAATGACTGCACCAAGACCAGATTTTGAAGCATCACAGGAAAGTGTAACTTGTTTGTGAACATCATAGTATTTGAAAGTTGGTGGACTAGCAATTCTGTTATTCAGGACACCAAATGCTCTTTGGTGTTGCTCTAACCAAGACCAGGATACATCTTTATGTGTCAGCCCTCTGGCAGTGCTGACAGTTAACTCAGGTCTGGAATGAACTTGCCTAGGTAGTTGAACATGCCAAGAAAATGTTGCTGGCATCTCGAGAATGGCTGTTAGTTTTGAAGGGTCTGGTTGTAGGCCTGTACTCATAAATAAGTGACCAACATAAGTTACTTCTTGTACCTTGAACTTGCATTTCTGTGGACTGAGCTTAAGATTCACTTGATGTGCCTTTTCCAGAACTTTTCTGACATTTTAGTCATGCTCTGCTTCATTACAACCTCCTATCAGTATGTTCTCTACTATAATAGCACAAGGATACCCAGAAGAAATTTGCTCCATTACACGTTGAAAAACTTCATTTGCAGAATTTATCCCAAATGGCATTCTCAAAAATCTGATCCTGCCAAACGGAGTACTGAACGAAGTGAGCAATGATAATTTTTTGTCAAGCTGAATTTGCCAAAATGAACTCTTTGCATCTAGGACAGAAACATTTGCAGCATTTGGAATCAAGGCTGCGACTTCTTCTACTCTGCGCATTGGATGATGAGGTATTTTTAGTGCTTTTTTCCAATCTCGAGGATCAATACACATTCTGATTTCATCTGAACTTTTCTTGTGAGCTACCATCGTGGAAGATACCCATTCAGTTGGAGTTTCAACTGGACAAATCACACCTTGTTGCACCATTATATCTAACTTGGTTTTGACACTGTCCTGCATGGCTATTGGAACTTTATGTGCTGGCCTGATAACTGGACTGACCTCTGGGTCTAACTTCATGGAGTACACAACTGGAAGCTTGCCTAGTTTGTCTTCAAACAGATCAGCATAGGTAGAAAAAATGCACTTGTCTTTTAAGCTAACATGATGGACTTCCTTATTAAATGAAAGCAGTCCCATTTTCAAACTGTCTCTGAGCTGTAATAATGACTGTATGTGCTTCTTGACCACATAGTATAACAAGTTGTAGCTTCTTCCAGCAGAGTAACATGAAAGCGCTACTGAGCCATCAGTCTGAATTTCTTCACTTCCATAATCAAAAAGCTTTGCACACCTTACCAAATCAAGCGTTTCACCTTTACACACTCTAGCAAATGTTTCTGCTGACATAACATTACACTTGGAACCAGTATCCGTCTTGAGCTCTATGGGTTTGTCATTTATCCAGACAGTACAAAATACTTCATTCTTTGCCCTTAAATCTATTGCATTGACTGTTTCATGAAGCACTGACACACCATCAACATAAAGAGTAAGGGTGGCAGCTTTCTAATTGATCAACTCATTTCTTAAAATGCTTCCTTTTAATGATATAATGTGGTCCTTTTGATTTACAAATTTTTTTGCAATGATTCCACTTATTACGTTTGTGGTGTTGCTGACCAAAAGCTAAACATTTTTCCTTTTTAGATTCATGACTTCCACCACAATTACGACAGTTGGCAATGAAACTAGGTTGGGGCCTATGCTTTCAGTTTGCTGACTCACTCTTGTGCTTCACTGAGACTATGTGAACTCTGGAATTTGCTATAAAGCTCTGGGGTTTACCAGTCAGTGCTGCAGGGGTTACAGTTGCTATCATGTGCTTGGACCTGTTTCTTTTAACCATATGCTGCATACTATCACTTGTCTAGAGGAAAACAGTTTTTAGTACTTAATAAATAAGCACCTATTCAGGCATGTCTAAAGGTCAGCTCCGAGTGTTTCTTCTGTCTACCTGATGACTCTGGGCATCTTGGTACAATGCGGAAATTGCCTCATGTACACAGATAACCCTCTCCTCCTACCACCCAACACTACGACCTGTTTGAGATGTACTTATATAGCCAAACTGGAAGCAAAGCTCTCTTCACCAAAGACTGGCCTAGACAATCAAGAGGAGAAGGTAAACACTTGCACCGTACCACACTCATCACATAGTCCCTCAAAACACCACCAAAACACACACACAGAAGCACAAAACACACACCTACATTCACGGAGGCTGTCAGTACAAATCTGCCCAAACAACAAAGACCTCCAAAGCAGAAATGAAAGCAACCTCCACCCCCCAACACAACCCAAATGACACATAGCCCACATACTCAGTGTGCCACTCAACTACAGCCCATAAGGCATAACGTACCCAACACTCTAGTCATAGGTGACTCTATAGTCAGACACACTGATGCTCCACTCACCAGGCTAAAACAAGGAAAAAGTTACTGTCAGCTGCCTGTCAGGTGCCAGGATCCACCACATAATGCCCACACTCAGGTCACTCCACAACAATTACAAATATGACTCTGTTATTGTCCATGTTGGTGTGAATGACCTGAGACGTACCTCCCTGGACTACATGAAAAGAGGCATGGAGGAGCTTTCCGATCTTGTAGCCCAGACAGGTATGACCCTAGCCCTGAGTAGCATCCTGCCATCACCCAGAATGATACCACAATACAAGGACAAAATGATTGACTTTAACAATTGGTTAAGCTTCTGGTGTCATTCTAAGGGAATCCAGTATCTGTCTGCCTGGAATGACATGATCGACAGACCACGGTGCTTTGCCAGAGATGGCCTGCATCTGTCGCCCTTGGGATTCTGGATACTGGCAAAGGCTCTTGCCACCCCTATAGTGCCTTTTTTAGGCAAGGTTCAAATAACAAATTCACCACCATAACAGGTACAAGCAAGCAAAATCTGAGAGTAATGCTACTCAATGCTAGAAGTCTAAACCTCAAAATGCACTCACTCGAGGCACTCATTAAAATGGAGAACATTGACATCTGTGCAGTGACAGAGACCTGGTTCAAAGCTCAAGAGAGCACCCCTACATTACCAGGCTATAATTCATACCACATCTTTTGGCCACCAAACCCAGACCGAAACACTAAAGGTGGATGCGTGTCCATATTCATTAAGGATATCCACACCTCCAAGCAAGTTGCTCAGCATAATGCATCTGAGATTATCCAAGTTTAACTAACTCTGGGCAAAACTGCAATCCAGATTGTAGCTTGCTACAGACCCCCCACCATGCCCCAGGATTCCCACTCCTCTTTTCTTGATACACTGGAAAATATTAAGGTACAACCCAATACTCTAATAATGGGTGATTTCAACTACCCTACCATTAACTGGGAAAACTACTCATGTACCAACTCTTTTGCTCAATGTTTTCTGGAAATCATCAATTCCAATGCCTTGGATCAACTTATCCACACTCCCACTAGGGGCAGCAATATCCTAGACCTGGTCATCACCAACATGGGTGACCGGTGTTCCACACCAGAGGTCAGCTCCTCATTGGTCAGATCCGTCCACAAGCTAATCACCCTAGACATCCACATCCCACTCCCACCCCCCATTAGGAAAACAACCGTAAAAAATTTCTCCAAAGCCAACTTCACACTTCTTAAGACAGAAGTGGCAAACTTCACAACACCCATGCAGATGGACAAAAGAGGTATGACTGCTGAATCCTACACAAATGCACTTTATAAGCACTTACACGAGTGCATGGATCGTGCTATCCCTAACAGAACCAAGATGCTATTCTCCAAAAAAAGGAAGCCAATCTGGTGGTCTTCTGCCATAAACAAACTCTACAACAGAAGAAAGAAACTTTTGCAAAAAAGAGTAAAATCCAGTGATTGGAGGAACTCCCAGGTCAGCCTCAGTAAGAAGCTGAGATCCCTCATAAAATTCTCCAAAGCTAGTTATGAAAACAAAATTGCCACTGATTCTAAAGACAACCACAAAGCATTCTATAGCTATGTCAAGAATCTCAATGGCAACACTCAGATCTGCTTTGAGTTACAGCACAATGACACTAAATATACAGAACCAATTGATATTGCCAACATCCTGGCAGTTAGGTTCAATGCTAACTAAAGGGCCCATCTTTATACCGGAAGAATGCAAAGTTCTTGTAATCACGGCTACACAGGTAGAAACCTCACTCTCCAAAGCCAAAAACACAGCATCCATGGGACCTGACAACATCGCAGGCTGCCTTCTACATGAACTACAGAATGAACTGGCACCCCACCTAAGTATCATGTTCAGTCATAGCCTCACCTCAGGCTTTGTACCCATTGAATGGTGCATTGTGACAGTTATCCCACTCCACAAAGGGGGGGGACAATAGACCCCAGGAACTACCGCCCCATTAGCCTGACAAGCCTGGTCTGCAAGGCCATGTAATGTATCATCATGGAACTCATAAACAAAGCTATTGGAGATTTCCAAACTCTGGACCCCACACAGTTTGGATTTGTAAAAGGCAGATCATGTCTCCTAAACCAGACAGACTTATTTGAAGTAGTCAACAAAGCCATAGGACAATAGACCCCAGGAACTACCGCCCCATTAGCCTGACAAGCCTGGTCTGCAAGGCCATGTAATGTATCATCATGGAACTCATAAACAAAGCTATTGGAGATTTCCAAACTCTGGACCCCACACAGTTTGGATTTGTAAAAGGCAGATCATGTCTCCTAAACCAGACAGACTTATTTGAAGTAGTCAACAAAGCCATAGATGAGGGTAAGGTGGTTCACACAGCCTATCTAGATCTCGCCAAGGCATTCAACACCATCCCCCACTCTGGAATTATAGATAAACTCACTAAACTAGGTAGAAATCCCTATGTCACAAGATGGGTTGCCAACTGGCTTACTGACAGAACCCACACTGTGAAAGTAGCAGACTCCAAATCAGACTTCAGACCAGTGACAAGTGGAGTACCACAGGGTTCAGTCCTGGGTCCTCTCCTATTTGGTATCTACTTCTCTGAAGTACAGGCTAACACAGAAGGTCTTTGGCTAACTAAATTCACAGATGACTGCAAACTAGGAGCCATAATCGAAACTCCTAACAATGTGGACATCCTACAAAAGGGCCTCACTGAGACAGATGCCTGGTGTCAAAGCCATGGTCTCAAGCTCAATGCCAAAAAGTGCATTGTCATCCCCTTTGGTAAAAACTCTGCACCCATGAACTACCACACAGCCGGTAGTCTACTTAACATCGAAAGTGTGATAAGAGACCTTGGGACACAGGTGGACAGTAGTCTCTCCTTTGATAATCACATCGCCACAGTGGTCAGAAAATCCTTCTACATGGCACACCTCATCACAAAAGGTTTCTCATCCAGAAAAAAAGAGGTAATTGTTCCCCTCTACTCATCACTCATTTGACCCATTATAGAGTGCAACGCCTCTTTTGGTATGTATCTCACAAGACATCTACAACAACTGGAAAGGCCACAAAAATACCTCACAAAGAGGATTACTGGCCTCAAACAGATGCCTTATGCAGACCGTCTCAAAAAACTCCAGCTTTACTCTGTCGCATATCGCCTACTCAGAGGCAATCTCACCCTAACATACAAAGCTATGTCAAACCCAGAGCTGTTGGACATGCTCCACTTAAAGAAGTCCCAATCCCTCTGAGCTAAATGCTCTAGGAACCTAAACCTTGTCGCCACAATAAACAGAACATGCTGGAGGGCTAGATTCCTGTCCCAGAGACTTCCCATACTCTGGAACAGACTACCTATATATGTCAAACAAAGCTCCTCATTAGCACTCTTCAAGAAAAATCTTGATGATTGGATGGGTAATAGGAAATTCACCCCGGGGATCACTTCTGTGGTTCTGCTTGACAGGGGCACAGGAAAATAATTTTCTTGGGTGGCGAAAGCCAGGGTACCATTTTGGCTAGGCTTGTATAGGCCCTAGGGCCAATAGCCTAGTACCTACCTATGAACCTATGAACTTATGAACTTATGAGCTTTAAGACTGTGCCATCTAGAGTTGTTTTCATTTGTAAGCATACTTGTGTGCTTTTCTGTAAGCTTGTATATCTGACAAATCTCAATGGCCTTATTCAAAGTTAAATCACTTTCACAAAGCAAAATCTTTCTCACATCATCATCTTTTATATACAAATAAGTCTGTCCTTTATCAACTCATCCCTTGAATCAACAAATCTGCATGTTTTAACCTTATTTCTCAGGTCAATTATATATGCTGCAAAAGTTTCACCAGGCTTTTGATCCTTTATATAAAATAAATGCCTTTCCATTGTAACATTTGTCTGGGGGTTACGCATTTCTATAAATTTATATTTTAAGCACTTAGGGTCCTCCCTTGACTCAGCCGGTACAACAATATGACGGTTTCCCCCTCACTTGCATAGATAGCAGGTGCATACAAAAATGAGCATTCCCTTTCTATGGCTTCTGACCCAGCTAAATTAAGTAAAATATATGCCTTTGTATGGTCATGTTTATCATAAAATGCAGCCTGTATGAAAATGTTGTACTCTTGCTCAAACACTCTCCAGTTCTCAGCAATATTACTGTCAAACAAAAGTGCACTGTTTTTTTGAAATCTGTCTGACATGCCCACAAAGTATACACAAACACACTGAAAATATGGCCCTTGTAACTATGTACGAACAAACAGTTCTGTGAGCTTGTAACAACATTCAAATGCACAATAAACTCTTCAAAATACTGTACTTTGTGAAATATGCCCTGTAATGGCTGTATTTTTTGCAAAATAGCTTTACTGTAACACTGCAAAAACATGCAAACACTATAAACGTCTGATAACTCAGATATCTTTTCTTAATACAAAAAATACATGCTTTACAAAAATGCATTTGTTTCCCCTTATTTTATTCATTTTAAGCAATTCAGACTTTATTTCAAACATTTTCCATAGTAATTTGAATATTTTTATCACTATCATACATATCAGTTTATGCAAATATCATCTAGAACATCCTGTACGCCCCGTTTCATATTATGTGAAAAGAAATACTACTGAGCAAGTTTTAGTACCTGAAATTAATTTCTGACCTGTTTTCCAAAGTATGCACATTCTAGGGATGATGCACTCCTGTATATTCCACCAGCCCCAAGAAGTGCCTTAAGTCATTTTAGCCAAGCTGCCTTTGACATCATGTCCTTTAGATATGCCATTTCTGATTCCATGTGCTTTACACATGCCGCTTCTGGCACCATGTCACTCATCCTTCTCTAACACATAAGACAAGCAGGCAGGGGGTTTCATTTAAATGCTTTAATACATAGAAACACATTTGGATGAATAGCAGCATCATAAAGTACGAACAAACTAGTTAACATACAGACCTTACATGCATACATGCTTACATCTCAACAGCTTTCTACAAAATGGCAGTCAGGCTCGCACGTGCTCAGTATTTCTACCCTTGTGCAAGCCCTTGGATAGCTTCTTAAAGGAACGTACACAAACATGGATCTACAAGAAGTCTTAACAAAAAAGTTGCCTAAACTTGAGCTCTCGTGCAAATTGAACACATACATGTTTGTACAACTACTGAGACTTTGTTTCATTGTAAAGATAGCACTCCATCCTCCTGTAGGTTTTGCACCTACTATGCATTCAAACCTGAAGAAAACTACAGTGCCATTTTCATATGATCAGGGATGATAGCAACTCTAGACAGATCCCAGTTGATCCACAAACTCAAGATCAGGCAAATTTTTTTGTTCAGACTTCTGGCACTGAGAATAGTCACCTTGATATGGTCCATTGAATCTCAACTTACCCTGAACAAGACAAACCATCAAGTCAGAGTCTGCTACACTGCACCTTCCATGTTCCCTAATGTCTATGTAAGATACCTAAATGTACTACTTTAGAAACTATCTATTACCAATAATGACTTTATAATGGGAATTTCAACTTCTCAATAAACTGGATCACTTATACCTCCAAAGTTTGATATGCCCAGAGATTTTTAAAATCAATACGTAAAAAAGAAATCCATGGAATATAGAGTTAAAAAACTACAATTTAACTAATATAGTCATTACATGCACCACCTTTCTAGTTTCTCCGTCACTGGTTAAGTGTAAGCATAAAATTGTATGCCGTCAATAATTCTGAATTCAAGGGTTTCAAACAGAGAAACCTCCTCAAATTGTATGACATCCTATCCAAAAACCCAACCCTGACACAGATGAAAATTATACAAGGAGTTCTACTCCTCCAAAGATAAATGCTTAGATCTGGTCATACCTTCTAGAGACAAATAGGTTCATATCTTCAAAGGCAATTACTAGTCTAAATCCCTAGGATGCCTTTTTAAATGAAGCTATGCTTTCCCATTTTTAAAAGGCAAGATAAATTACCTACGTTCATATATTTTAGGTGGTACAGAATTTGCAAGCTGCTTCTGACCAATAGGAGCATAAGGTCAGTCCAGGGGTAAATTTCCAATTTCGCAGCCATTGGTCCAAGTTGTGTTTGAAAAGGGTTGGTGACAACCTCTGCTTTCTATGGATGGGAAGCATGTTCCAGAGTAGGGGTAATCTCTGAGACACATGCTTGTCCTACCAACATATTCTGTTTATGTTGCAAATGAGGTTTAGGTCCTTCAACTGGGCATTTCTAATGCTGTTAGACGTGTGGATGTGCAGAAAGTTCATCAGTACTGAATCAGACAATAGCTTTTAAGCTAGACATAGATCACCTCTCATTAGTTTGTAGGAGATTATCTCTAAAGACAAGGCTTTGAAGAAGCCAGTGTAGTCCGTATGGTTCAGGGTTTACATTATTTTTTCTGATGAACCTCTGTGGGCATATTCCTGGTCAAATATAAATTGCAGGGAGCATTGCAGTCAATGATTGGCCTAAGGAAGGCTGAGTACAGTGGGAAAAAGACATATTTGGTCCTGGATGCCATACACTTGCTTAAAAGTTGCACAATATAGAATGACATTCTTACAACAGTAGCAGCATTATGGTCAAAGGTGAGGTCACTGTCCACATAAGTTCCCAAGTCACCAACCACTGGGTCTACATTCAGAGGTGTATTGCCTAAGTGTTAATTCACAGGGTAAAAGATACTATTATACATTTTTTGGCGTTTTTGCCATGGCTCTGGCACCAATTATTATTTTATGACAAGCATTTTTGTAGGATATTAGTGTCCTTGGGGGCTCTTGTGATTATGTCAAGCTTGCAGTCATCCACAAACTTGGTTAATCAGAGGACGTTGATGTTAGCTTTGGCTTCTGAAAAGTAGATGTGAATAAGAAGAGGCCCCATCACCTAGCCTTAAGGGACTCTGATAGTTGGTGGATTTTTTGTGGAGATAGAGTCCACTATCCTGACTTCCTGTGTCCTATCTGTAAGCTGTTTTGCTATCTAATGGGCGACTACAATTTTCATGAGTTTGTCTACAATGCCTCAATGTGGAATAGTGTTGAATGCTTTGGCCAGATCAAGAAAGGAAGTGTGTACCATTTTGCCCTCATCCATAACTTTTGTGACTTTCTTGAAAAAGTCCATCAGGTTAAGTAGACATAATCTACCCTTGACAAAATCAAGTTGTGTTGAATCCAGTAACTGAAGGTTTCCCATTTCTTTCTTTATGATATCCATGTTAATTCTTTTCATGGCTTTACATACAAGATTAGTTGGACTTATGGGTCTGTAGTTACCCTCATCAGCCAATGGCTGTTCCTCATCAAGTAGACGGATAACTGTTGCAGTCCTCCATTTGCTAGGTATGAAACCAGTTAAGAGGCTATGGCTTAATAGAGGTTTCAGAGGGCTCAGTAAGTCATGTTTTATACCATTCAGGAGGCATTCTGTAATATTATCACTGGTCCATAGTTGCAACATTTTTTGCCTTGGAAAACACATTGAGGACTACTTCACTATTGATAGTCAGAAGGATTATGGTCGATGATACTTCTTGAGAGGTGTCAGGGGAAAGGGGATGAAATTGGGGCTAAATTTATTTGATAGCAGGTTTTCTATATCCTCCAGCTCCATATAGGGGGTTCTATTTACAATTAGTTCAAACACACTTTTCTGTACTACCTTTGAGTAAGTGGACGGAGCTAAAGAAGACCTTATGACTGTCCTTTTCCTGTGAGGCTGTTTTTACCTCAAATTTGGCTTTTGTAGACTTGATAAGACTCACAACTTACTTATTTAGTTGGATGATGGGTTTCCTGTTTTCCTGGGCATTGCACTTCCTCGGTTTGGCCATAGTTTTCTTTTCTTTGTTACACAAATTGTTGATATTGAGATTCCACCAGGGTGGCTTGTTCTTTGAATTAGTCCTGTGCTTATTTTGGTTGGGTACAGCTACTTTAGTGCAGCAGTTTACATGATGGCATAGGCTTTCTGTGAACAATTCCAAACAAGCAGAGAAGTTCACATGGTTTCAGCTGACTTAAAATATTGCCAGGGTATCACTCAGTAGTAGAAGGTATGCATTGGAATAATTCCTAAATGTTTGAAGGTTAGATGGGGTCACGGGTTTTACTTTAATTTCAAAGGAGATAGCTTTATTGCTGGACTTAACTAATGAGGACATTATACATGGGTGGATGCAAAGGCCCTATGTTTATAACGATCAGGTTAATGATGTTGGCGCCCCTGGTGGGTGTACAGACTAGCTGATCTAGATGATTTGTGTTGACAAAATCCAGGAATCTCTGAGCCTGGGTATTAGAAGTTGTGTAGGTTTTGTAGTTTATAGTGGGGTAATTTAATTTGCCCTGGAATATAGTGCTGGGTTCAATAAAGAGCGATTCCAGTTAATTTAAGTGTGTAGTATAGGTAGTCTGGGTCATCAAGTGGGACCTATAGCATGCAATGATATGGTATGGGACTTTGCTTACACAGAGCTGGACATTGAGAAGTTCAAATGTGTCATACTGCTTGACTAGTCTTGAGGTGTGACTGTTTTTGATCAATATTGAGGCATTTTTACCTTTTGTTTCTTCCTATGCAGTAGCTGGTCAAAATATGTAAAATGAATCATACCTACATTCTCCAGGGTAAGGAACACTTGCAGAGAGTGGAGTTTTTTGTTCAGACTTCTGTCATTGAGCATAATATGTTTAGATTATCCCATATTTCCTTTGCTGACTGGAAGGTTTATCAGATTGTTATTGCCTAATAAAGGCACAAGGGTGTGAACAAAGTTTTAGCCAATATTTGAAAGACAAAAGGGGACATGTCCAGACCATCCATGGTAGAACAAGCTGACAAATATCATACCCCTTTGAATGACACCAAAAAATAAGCCAGTTGTTAAAGTTAATTTATCATCTGCTCATCTAGTAGCATCATCATCAGAGAAGACAGAAGAGAGAATGCTGCACAATGCTCAGATCGCACCAACCTGGGACCAAAGTCCAAGAGCTCCATCATGCCTTTCTTCATATAATCTGGACAGGTAAATCTCAGATCATTAACAGTCATACTGGTACTTGTGGTTCAGTGACCAGAGTACATGTATGATCTGGTAGAGTGTGGCCCCAGATAGGCTGTTGACCATTATCATCTCATTGTTCAGCTTAGTGCGTGGTTTCAATTGTGTGTCACAATGGAATGACCTATGGCTAAAACATTTGTTTCTTTAGATGTTTGCTTTATGGGCATTTTAGGTACAAACCACAATTGTGGTCCACCAGCATGAATAAACTCTGTAACAATAAAAATAAACTGTCAAATCATATAACAGCTCTAAAATTCCTCATATTAAAGACTGCATTGAGAATATCAGTAAGGGACTAAAAGCTGCTATAAGGGCTAACAAGGCAAATCATAAACTTAAATTAATTTCTGATGCCAAAGACATTCTTTAGTTATATTAAAAAAGTAAGAAATAACAGCTGTTGGTGTTATGACCTTAAATAAAATGACTGTACCCACTCAGACCCAGTATAGATAGAAAATTTACTAGTTAAAAATTCAGAGCAAATTTTACCCCTGAAATAGGTATTTTAATATCACAAATTAATGAATCCTTTTCACTTCCTAATATCATAAAAGAATTTGTACTACAAAACTTTCTAAGACCAAAAAACCTACTTCCATGGTTTTCATAATTTTTCTTGATACCTAATAAATAGTCCCAGACATGCCGTTTTTGAAAGCCTCCTTAAATTGTTTAACCTGCGCTCAGGTATAGGATTTATCCTTGAAGTATAGTGAACTACAGGAGTGATACCTCTTCACAAGTACAGCCCTAACACTGACGTGGGAATCTATAGACCCATTAGCCTGACTAGTTTGATTTGCTAAACCATCAAGTACATCATACCTGACCTCATAAACTACTACATGTAGAACCTTATCAGACTAGACCCACATCAGTTTGGCTTTGTCAATAGTAAATGCTCCCTACTTAATTAATCTAACCTCTTTCTGAAGGGCTGTAAATAGAGTCATTCTGTTCACACAGCTTATTTGGATCTGGCCAAAGCTTTTGACACTATGCCCTATACTGGCATTGTTAGTAAGCTAAGTGTTTTAAAAGTATATTCCTTCACGGTGAGGGGGTGATTTCCCAACTGGTGGGAAGATAGGACTCGCATAGTTAAGGGGGCACTTACCTCCTCATCACTCCAAGGCTCAGTACTGAGACCCCATCTTTTTGGAATCTACTTCTCTGATGTCCAGATCATGGATCAGGACTTTAACAAAGTCTGCAGATGACTATAAACTGGGTATTACTATTAAGTCTCCTTGCAATACTCATTCATTACTGCAGAAACTGACCCTTGTAAGCAAGTGGTATTCAGAAAAAGCAGTAAAATTAAATGTGCAAAATGAAGTATTATCACATTTTTATCACTGCTCTTAGGTTTTTAGTCAAATACTAGGCTTTCAGTTTACAGACTATTACAAGCCTAGCCAGTAACCAGAAGTCAGAATCAAACTCTCTACTTTGAATCTATGAGGCAAAGACCTTAACTATTATGCTAATCCTGTAAGTAACTCAGCTTGCATAAAATACAGCTAATACCCCATTGAAAAGATAATTCAGTCTGGGATCGTGGAAAATGAGTTGATAATCCCATCTTCTTTGACCACCATATAGCAACAGTAGTCAGAATATCCTTCCATCTAGCACAACTAATATCTAAAGGCATATCATCTAGGTCAAACAAAGTTATCACTCCTCTGTATGCATCCCTAATTAAACCAATTATTGAGTATAATACCCACTTCAGGATGTACCTTTCTAGATATATTAAGTAAATGGAAAGACTCAAGAAGATTCTAACTGAGAAGACATTTGGTCTAAAGCTCTTCAGCTGCCCAGAAAGCGCGATCCTTTTATTTGGTTTCTTATAGGCTCTTGTGAGCTGATCTATGTCTTGCATTTCATGCCATTAGGGACCCCATCTTCACTGATCTCTTATATCTTGGCAAGTAGCTTCACTACTACCAGAATAAGGGACTTAAATCTCCACCAGCATATAAGTAAAATGCATGGAAGAGAACTATTTATTATTCAATATTTACCCCACTTGTAGAACAGAGTTCTACTGCAAGTTAAACAAGGTAACCCCCTAGCATATTTCAAATTAAACATGAATGACTGGATGGGTATCCATAAATTTACTCCAGGATTGACCTGATATATCTTCTTGAGAAGGGGGAACAGCAAGAATAGAAGATAAAGACAGCAAACCAGTATATCCACAAAAAAGCTCACACCAGGCATAGTGCAGCAAGCAAAATTGTAGTCCAAATTCAAACACAATGCAGCAAACAACAGTGATCCAGCAAGCAGAGATAAATCCAACTTTGAACTCCAAGTTTAATCCAAATTCAAAATGCAAGCGCTTTCATCCCTTAAAACATTAATACAAGAACTATGCCAAACAAAGTACTTTACATTCAGCTTCCTTTTAAAAGGTAAAACTTGTGACCTCACTTCCTCTCCTCCATTCATCTACAAAAAACTTTTTAAAGGACCACTGTTTTTTTTTTAATGCAAATACAACACAGTACGAAGCTACATCCATAAAACCACATGAATAATGCCATGCTATACAAATACTACACAATAAAAAGCTACATTTATAAAATCACATAAATATTACTATAGTGTGTCATGTAATCTAAACATGAAAAACAGTTGTTTTAAAATCCTAAAATGCAAAAAGAATATTTAAGCCATCAAGCTCTAGCCTACTGAATGTGTTGATAAATAATTTAGGTATTAAATACTGGACATTTAATATTTAACAATATCAAATCTTATCTTTTCAAAGCTTTAAGTTTTAATAAACTGGAAATTGACTGGCTGTCATTCAAGCCTGGACAATGAATACAGTCTAGTCGGATTTGTCAACTTAATTCTGCTTTCTCCAGTAAATAAGGCCATGCTCCACCTCTAACTGAGGGAGAAATTGATTCTAATTTAAGAAACTTGAATTTATGTTCATTATATTGCCCTATATGCTTAGCAAGTGCATTAAGTGGGCATTGATCCCTGATATTCCTAAGGTGTTTATGTATTCTGTTTTTGAGCTTGCGCTCCATTTTTCCAATGTAAAAGCACAAACATAGTTCACAAAGGGCACAATAGACCACTTGTTCAGTGGTACAAGAAAATCCATTCCTGATTTTTATTTTTATTCCATTGATGTTTACTTCATTAACCTCTAAAACATAGGAACAAAATTTACAGGACCCACATTTGTACATGTACCCTGTACATTATGCCTCTTTTTGATGTTCAAGTAGTGTTTTGATGTTATGTCCTTTCCTGAACACACATGTAGGTTTATCACCTAGAATTGCTTTTATATCCCTTTCACACACTAAGAGTTTCCTATTTTTCACTAGTATGTCCTTTATAGAATATCCATCAGTGGAAAAACTGGTTAGAAAACATGATTAAAACTCATTTCCTTTTTCAATTGTTTCAACATCCAATTGACTAGACTATAGACTCAGATCTAACATTAATACTACTTGTATTAACTTCAAAATGTGTGCCTACATTACATTGAGAATTTAACAAGGGTAAAAAGTGTCCACTTGCTCTTTTTTCTATTGCTTCATTCATGATGTTTTCCACTAAATAAGATGGATAACTTCTTTTCAAAAACATTTCCTGCAAATTACTACATTCCTTTAAAAAGCATTCATTTAATGACATCATACAAGCAGCCCTTACAAATTGTCCCTTAAGGACTCCTTGTTTTTGGTGGAATGGATGGCAGCTCATGTAGTGTAAAAAATTGTTAGAATTTGTATCTTTGCGGTATATTTCAGCCATAAATCTATTATGCTAGAAGTCTTTTTTAAGTAAAATGTCAAGGTAAGCAATTTCCTTATCGTTCACAGAATGCGTGAATTTAAAAAAATATGTAGAATTATTTATATAATCTAAGAATGGATCTATTGGTTCTCTTGGGCTATTCCAAAGGATGAATATGTCATCCAGGAAATGGGTATACATGTGGCAATGTTGAAAAAAAATAGACTCGAATAAGAATTTCTTTTCCCACTCCAACATTACCACATTTTCATACATGCCTCCGCATGCCGCACCCATTGCTACTCCGTCTATCTGGATGTAATACTTATTGTCGAATACAATATAGTTGTTTTTTAAAACTATATCTAAAAGTTGTTCCAGCATATTAATTTTATCTTGTCTGACTCCCTTTGACACCAGATAGCCACAGAACCACTTTATTCCTAAGTCGTGAGATGACAGAATAAAGGTCCCTTACATCAATTGCTATGAATATGCAAGAGTTATTAAACTCAATTGCACTGATTTCCTTTAAGAATGAAGGTTCAGATTTTAACAAATACTTCAGCTGTAGATCTAAGAATTTTGCCAGTGAATGTGTTATAGAACCTCTTGCATCGACAATGGGACAGAAAGGGGGTTGGTGTATGTCCATATGTATCTTTGGAACCCCAAAAATAGTAGGTGTGATTGGAAAGTCCGTGGTTAAAAATCTATGTTCCTCTAAAGTGATGAGCCCATCAATGAAGAGGTCTTCGAGAAAGACACAGACTTTCCTGTATGCTCCATTTAGTTTGTTCAGTGAACTGTGTGCATATGTCTTACTACTCAAGATTTCTTTCATCTTCTTTATGTAATCTGTTTTCCACATAAGAACAACACCATCCTGCTTTATCCGGTTTCATGACCCTCAAATTAGTGTTTATTGACAAAAATTAAGTTCCATTTCTTCCTCAATACTTAAGTTATTTTTAGTTGTTTGCTTATACATATTCCCACAGTGAGTCCTGATGTCCAACTCACATACCCTTTCAAAAATGTCCAAAGAAGGGTGAGTGGGGGAGGGTTATAGGTACTAGAGATGTGTAAAGGATGCATAACATTCTCTACCCCTTGAAAAATCAGATTCAACTTTAATTTTCTGATGTACTCTTTTAAGTCCACGAGTATATTCAACATACTGGCTGGTATATTAGGAGTAAATGTGAAGGCTTTTGCCAAAAGGTTACAAACATGAACAAGAAACATGAAAGGTTACAAACATGAGCCTATTGTCCCTATTTAGGTTATCTGCAGGATGAATTCTTTATACTAACTTTCAGGATGTTAGTCAAGTTATAAGAATTCCTAAAAGATGTAATTCACATTAATGGATCATACAAGTAATTTAACAGTTTCAATTAGTCAGATTTTTTTTACTGATGCTATTGTCATTTATAGAAACATTTATTTTATATTTTCATCTTGTGATAACAATCAGCAGTCTCTAAATTCCTTTTCCAGTGTTTTAGGATATATTAATTTGCGGGGAGCAGTGCCTGGATTTTGCAGATGTTGCAAGTGTTAATCTACCTATTGATGTGCTCACCATTTTTAAGACTGATGTTTTTTCATGTGCTTTCAATTTTTCACTAATGCCCTTTAACACATATTTTCCCTATTGCTATTTCTTAGCAATAATACAATGTAGTTTAATTGCTATTTTGCAACTTCCTCTTTCAGCAAGATAATTTTCAGCAAATTAATTTTAGTTTAATTTTTCTACTTACCCTAAAGCTGTGCTAAAATTAGCTTACATCCAGGTGTCCAAAATCTATCTCAGTGTCATGTCATCTGGGTTGGTGCAATATGAATGCCATGGGCATGTGCAAAATATTCTTCTCCTGAGCAGCTGTTCCAACCAACTAGAAGGAGCAAAAACTTATATTTTGGTTCCATTATAACTTTTTATTAGCTGTAACTTTCAAACTTCAACATAACTTAATGATGTACTTTCAGTGTCCTACATATTTGCAATGTTTTAAATAAAATGTCATTTTTAACATCACTGTAGTACCTTTAACTCTATGCTGAGCAAAGAGCAGATATTGTTTTATAGTACTATTCCACCAGAGGTGCTCTTTTAAGATCTGTTTTATTTTTAGTTTTGATATAGGCATTAGTCCAAAATCTTCCAGTGTGACATGTAAGCTCTTGCTCTGCATTGCACATTCCTTTATCCAACCTGTTTTTCACACTCTCTTTATCCATATATATTCATATTATTCATATGGATGGCGCAGTGGTAGCATCGTCGTCTCACAGGAAGAGGTCCTCCAGTTCGATTCTTGGCTGTGGTGCCTTCTGTGCATAGTGCATAGTCTGCATGTCCTCCCTGCATTCGTGTGGGTTTCCTTTGGGTGCTCCAGTTAACTCCCACATTACAAAGAGATGTGTCTGGAGCATTTCTCCCCGGGCCTCCACTGAAAATTGGCTTGTTCCAAGTCGGACTTTCCTGGTTAACAAATGTAAAATAAAATATATGTGTATGTATTTGTAGTGTAGGGCTTGAGATGAGTTGCAAACCTGTTTGATATATGTGACAGAGAGGACACAGTCAGTGTGGATATGAGGGAGTTATGTGTGTGTGTGGTTGAATGAGAGATCAAAGGTTTGTATGGTGCAGTTTGTGTGTGATCAATAGATCTGTATGCCACTGGGTATTCAGTGTGTGTTGATGTATGCATTTGAGTGAGTAATCTGATGTTTGATCAGTGTGTGTTTTATTAGGTGTGCTGCTTCTGGTGTGTATGGAATTTACAGAATGAGTGGATGAGCAACTGGCGGTTTGTCTGCTTTTATGTGTGTGTGTGTGTGTGTGTGTGTGTGTGTGTGTGTGTGTGTGTGTGTGTGTGTGTGTGCGTGTGTGTGTGCGTGTGTGTGTATGTGTGTGTGTGTGTGTGTGTGTGTGTGTGTGTGTGTGTGTGTGTGTGTGTGTGTGTGTGTGTGTGTGTGTGCGCTACAGCTACTGCAGCAGTGATCACATGAAGAAAATCTGATGTTCCATTCAATTTCTAAGTGACTTAGAGTAGTATTTAAAAAGTGACAGACACACACACATGCACATGCACACAAACATACATATACCATATATGAGAAGCACCCTCCCCCACACAAATTCTCTCACTCAAGACCAGCTATTCCTCTGCAGACATAAACATGTGTTGCCAAATACATACAGACAGTCACAAACATCCCATCACTATCTCTGCTAAAGTATGCAACACTTATCTGCAACACAGTCTTTCCCAAAAAAGTAATAGGTAAACTCATAATTTTTGTTGTGTTAACATGGCTGGTGTTGCTAATTTATGATCTCCGAATCACTCTAGTGCGTAAATACCTTACTGTTTGCATTAACATGGGAGAGTACATGGCTAGTCAGCAATGGGTCACTTCCACTGAATGACTCATTAGCATTTAGCATGACAGTGGAGAAAGCCAACAGTGGTGATTCTATCAACCATGAACCATCACTGCAGTGGACCTGTCAATGCAATGGAAATGGCTGCCTCCAGTGTTTTTCTTTCCACATTAGGGCTTAACAATGGTGGTAGCCCTTTATGATTCCCAGCCCTTATATGCAAGAATGACAAGAATATGAAAACAACAAATTATTAAGTTGAGCATTTTTCAAAAATCATCTAGACTAAATAGTTAATCCATCATAAAAAGTTCTGTATCCAAAAAGCTAATATTAATCAGTTTTAAACATGAACAGAAAATCTAGATACAATATTAAAACTGTGTACCCACAAACAGTAGAAAAAAAAGTATCAACAGATCTTGACCAAACAAAGAAGTGATCATCAGAGAAATAACATTAAATGCCCAAATGGACTTAAGGACTGGATGTTGCTGAAGTGAAAAATTCTTCCAGTGAGCTGTAAAACCAGTGAGCTAACCTTAAAAAATACTCCAACCAAAACCTACTCTGGTGCTAGTGAAAGAATCTGGTTTGTAATGCTTGGCAAATGCACGTACAAATGGCCATGTTGCTGCCTTCAGTATATTTCTAGAGTGCACCCCTTTCCAAAAAGCCACAAAACGTTAAAGAGTGGGCCCTAACTTTTCCTGGAAAATTCTTATTATGGTGAGATTGGGAAAAGGCAACAGCTTGGGACAACCATGTAGAAATTGTCTAAACCAGAGTAAGCAGCAAAGGTAACCACGTACTACTAAGAATGCCAGTACTCACTTTTAAAATATAAAAATCTTATTTATTGTGCACAATGGTAAGCGATTTTACTGTTCACTTCATAAGACCATTTAAAACACAAAACCAAAAGTGACTGCTCTTATAGTGTTTGATATCCAAACAGAACACTCAACCAATTAAACAATTATTTTCTTAAAGCTATACTGCTCAAACATATTCAGTTATATAGCGAAAACTATAAATATGGCTATAATAACATTAAAAGGCTGTTACTTTCTTTTAAGCAGAGGAAATTCATCTGTGCAACAAGTTCCAATTCATGAACCACATATAAATCTGCATATCATTTTATTACATAATATTGAAAACATAAATTAAAAATAAAGACAAACAAAATCCAATAATTAACTGTCTGTAAATATTTCATAAGCAATGGCTAACTGCCTAAAAATGGGGAAGGTACCACTTCTAAACTGATTAAAATTGACTTTATATCAAATACATGTATACAAACACCTAATATAAAAAGAACCTAATTAGTGATTAATCTCCTAGACTTTAGACTGGGTCTCAGTGAGGCTCTTTCGTTGAGACCCCTTCCTCGATCCGCTCTTAACCTTAAAATCCAGCACATCTCCCTTTATTCTATACCATTCTTTAAATCTCCCTCACGGGCAATAGGTAATATAACATCAATAACCATAAATCTAAAATGGTGATCATCTCCACTGGCCAAAACATGTTTCGCTAATGCATTAGTGGGTGACTTTACTCTGATGGAATACAGATGTTCCCTTATTCTATTTCTAAACACCTTGTTTGCTCTGCCAACATAGAATGATTTGCAAAGGTCACATACAGCTAAGTAGACAGCATGCGGAGTATTACAGTTGGCTGTAATAAAAAATCTAAATTCTTGTCCTGTATCAGGGTGTGTAAACTTCCCATTTGAGTCTATGTTGTCATAATAAGTACACTGTCCACAGGGAAAGGTACCCAAAGCCTGTTCATTCCCTAAATCATGTTTGTCCATAGGGTGACACAGGATTCTTTTTAAACTGGGTTTGTTTTTGAATCTAAATTTAGGTCTATCACCCACAGTCTCTTTGTTATCAGAATTGGTGGTAAGTATTCCCCAATGTTTATTAATGATGTCAAAAACCATTCTATTATCTGTAGTAAAATACATCGGCATCCTTGTCTCAGAGGGCAGGGCTACAATAGACTGACCTGTGTTGGTTTCTATTGGATGAGAGAAGTAAGGGCTGGCTCTCTCTTGTCTCACTGAGTCTATACTGTGTAACCCTTCACTAACCTCCACATTATTGTAGCCTCGCTTCATAAGTCTATCCTTTCAAGTGTTTAGTTCACTTTCATACCATTTATCTGAGGCATTTAGGCAAGAGACTCACATTCCTTGCCCTTTAATTATGTTTTTAAAAATATATTGGGGATGCATGCTCTGTCTATGGAGCAGGGTGTTTCTCCGGCACTTTTTCCTAAAACCTCCAGTATTGATGAGGCCACCTTCCAAACTTTCAACATATATATCAAGGTATTTAATCCTACTTAAAGAGGATGTCAAAATGAACCATAAATACTCAGTCATATTGTTCATCTCTATGATGAATGTTTTTAATCTATCAGAGTCACCTGCCCATATTAAAAAAAAAGACATCGTCCAAAAAATGATGATAGAAAGGTATATACTGCCTATAATCATCCATCACAAACAATCTTTATTCTTCCCAATAAGCTAGAAACATGTTGGAGTAGCTATTGGCACAAGATGTGCCCATAGCTATGCCATCACGCTGTAGATAAACTGTCTGATCAAAGATAAAAATGTTGTTCTCTAAGACAATTTCCAAAACTAGGCAAATCAGATCTATTTGTCTTTCATCATACCTACTATGCTTAAGTAGGTATTGTTTGATGGCGATGACACCTATATCATTCGGGATGACAATGAACAAGGACTGTACATCCAAAGTTACAAAAAATACATCAGGGTCTAACTGTGGGTTAATAGGGAAACTATACAGATCTAATAAAAATTGTTTTGTGTCTCTCAAGACAACAGGATTCAGCTCCAAAATCGGCCATAGTAGTTTTTCTACATAGATAGAGAAGGGTTCAGTACACCAACCCCTACCCGAGACAATCTGCCTCATGGGGGGGGGTTCTCATCTTTGTGAATCTTGGGGAGACCTTGTATAGCTGGTATCATAGGGGATTCTACCTCCAGGTATTTATAGAGCTCCTCAGTAATAATACGACTCTTAACCAAATCATCCAGCATTTCATGGATTCTATATTCAAGGGCATTAACTTCTTCATGACTGATGACCCTATAATATCTGGTGTCACTCAGCATGTTTCTCATGGAGCATTGATACCCTTCACTATCCATGATCACCACAGATCAGTCTAGGAGATTAATCACTAATTAGGTTATTTTTACATTAGGTCTTTGTATACATATAAAGTCAATTTTAATCAGTTCAGAAGTGGTACCTTCCCCATTTTTAGGCAGTTAGCCATTGCATATGAGATATTTACAGACAGTTAATTACTGGATTTTGTCTGTCTCTGTGCACATTTGAGCACTGTGTTTGCACGGCGTGCCGCCGGCATAGGTCTCAACCTCTTAAGTGGTCAATGTGGAACACAGACCCTAACAATGTGTGACAAATGGTCAAAATGTGGAACACCCTATTTTTGCACTGCGCGAAAACACGCCATGGAGCATGGTAGAACTGTAACATTCAATAACACTTCTCAGATCCAAAAACCTTTGTTTAATAATCTGCAATACCATAACCACACCATAAGTAAATGAAACAGCACTCAGAAAATGTAGTAAATGTGATTTTTATTTTTTGTAAGCAGACATATTGCAATTCACACAAAGTTTAGACCAAGTTAAACATCCTATCATACGTCTCATTGTATGCTGCTGTGGCTTTCTTCGCTGCCTCTAAAACATGTTTTGGCAGCTTAATATCACAGACATCCAGTTCTTTATTCATTTTAACTGCCAACAAAGAGTTCAGTGTTTTTGCACTCAGAGACTGATGCATTTCAGTTTTCACTTTCCGCACCATGCTAAATGCTCTTTCTGCTTGTGCATTAGAGTGTGGTAAGCAAAGTAGACTCATCATCAGCTGCTTAAAGAGTGGCAGTTTCCCTTCAGTGCAAAGGTCCCTCAGAAGGTGTGCCCAGTACTTTGATACACATGAGTGGGGCCCGTCTACTGGGTCTGTCAGATTCCCTGTGTCCTCTATCTGATATTGGGTAAACTCGTCTATTAATTGTTCAGCCTCAACATCATTCACACATACACCCAGACGGAAGCCAACATCTCTGACAAGTCCTGAAGAAATGTCCAATTTTTTGGCTGGATTAATAAGTAATGCAGCATCTTTCAGTAAGTGATACTGCATGGGAAACTTTTTTAGCATTGTCTGCAGCACTGCAGCATAAAAAGCTGCAACTTTTTTAGAAAAGTTAAATTCAATGACTGTGCCGGCAATTTCCTCCTCATGGCTGTTCATGTACTGCTTGACTTCATAGCCAATACGAAGTTCACCACTTGGTAGAACACAGCTACTATCAGTCAACACTGACACATCACTGTGTTTGATTAGTCTGACAGCAGATGCAGGTCTGAGGAGTCTGCCAGCATACTGCTGCAGGAGTGTTATGCACAGTGGCATGCAGTGTCAGTAGCTGACTTTCTCTACTCTGAAGCTGTATGTTGAACTCCAGTAAGGGTTCCAGTGCATACTTAAGGAACATAAAAATCATATGCACTTCATGACTCTGCAAGTTTTTAGAAATTAAGTCAATCTTAGCAGACCTTATCTGCAGACAGAAAATAGGAATTTAGAGCTGGCCACATGTCCAGGGTTCTGTTAATAACCTTACTAAGACTGAGCCATCTAGTAGGTGCATGTCTAATGATCTTGAGGGGGTCAGTATCTGTGAACAAAGCAAATTCCTGCAGTTTTTGTTGTCTTTGTGCACTGGAACTGAAATGGCAGTACAGATCTGATACAAGTTCTTCAACTGGTGAATGTAGTGCTTTTACAGCAGCCTTACTACAGAGATCTGCCAAGTGGCAGAGACACCCCATGTTTACAATTGTGGGCTTCACCTCCTTTAAACGAGACAGCACAGAATTGTGTTTTCCAATCATTGAGGCAGCATTGTCTGAAGAAAAGCCCACAATGTTGGAAACTGGAATGTTAAATTTTGTCAGGCTGGACATTAAAGAATCAAACATTGCTTGTCCAGTTCCTGACACACATTCTGGCATATCAAGGAACCTGGTCATATTTTTGCTTGCCTTTTATCAAGGTAACCAACAAGGATGACTAATAGTTTGTCATCTCCCATGTCTGTGCTTTGGTCCATATACACACAGAATGGTGATTTCTAGCAGGCTGCTGCAGCATCATTCTGGTAATGAGGCCCCAGCACATCCCGTGCAATGCATGCTGCCTTTGTCGCTCCACATGTCATTTTACAGAGAACATCTTGATCCTCTCCACACTTCTTCATAAATTTCAGGATGTGTTCTCCTGCTGCAAATGATAAGTTGTGTTTAGCAAGGAGAGACACAAAACCAACCTCTGCCTCTAACCACCTTTGTACTTGCTAAATTCTGTGGTTCAAAGAAATCCACCATAGATCTTCCAGCTGCATGCTTGCAGTTCTGCCTGTGTTTCTCACTGTTAGCATGTCGTTGCAGGTCATGTCGTCCCCCATGATGGATCGTGAAATCTGTGTTACAAGTCTTTCAGAAGGCAAATTTCACTCCGCGCCTACTCATAGAAAGCCAGTCAAAGGCACTTGCCCAACTTAGCTGAAAAATTGTGTATCTTCTCTTCTTTGGGGTGTGAGCTGTAGCTACATCCCTGTCCTCACTGTAGTCTGGGTAATCTATACCTAGCAGGTTTGCAAAACACAGTGGTGTTAAAACAATGAAACAAATGGGGCTACAGAGCAGAAAGGAAAATTAGAAGATGCCCTCAATATCAAAGATATAAGACAATAGGGCCATAACCTACCCATATCACTGGAAGTTTCCTGACTTTGCAGCCTCTTCTCTTGCTCATCTCTGCTCCTTTGGTTACTATAAAGGCCTGCATGCTTCACTTCCTTGCCTCAATGACACTTTCAATCCTCTGCTGCACACTTGCCCACCTAACCAGTGTTGCAGAAGGGAAGAATGACTTTCATGACATTTAGTACTCCAAGTATCTTTGATTATATCTCAAAATCCATGCCAAGGAACACATCCAGCTTAACAAAGGCACTTACACACATAATGACAATACTACTTGCAAATACTACTTACATTTTAGATTCACCACTTTAGATGTGTTCTACCCCTGTCCTGCATCCAGGTGTGTGCCTGGCAAAGATGCCTAAAAAGGTACTTAAAACCAGGGCCCTCTGTATTTTTACAATAAAGTGCCATTTAAGACATCAAAGAATGCAGGATCAAGTTATACAAAGTTCTACTGAAAACAAAACTGGACATGTTACAGCATCTCATTACTAAAACTCACTTTTGACATCCATCCTGATACTTCTCAACTTAGTGCAAGAAAACTGGACAAAGACCAACACAAGAGGGACAAGCAGCACAGAGACTTTAAATATTGCTCTTAACCTTAGAAATAATCTTATAAACCTAGAAAGAGTGTCACACATTGTTAGGGTCTGTGTTCCACATTGGCCACTTAAGAGGGTGAGACCTATGGTGACAAGCAGCAAAAATGTAAAACACTTTAAAAACTGCTCTTAATAAACCTAGAAAATTGCTAGAACAGGACCTGTCTTTGCATACATTTTCTCCAAAAACAAAGTCAATTTGTTTCAGAGACGTACGAGGGTGACAAGCAGCAAAAACATAAACACTTTAAATATTGCTATTATAAACCTAGAAAGTTGCTAGAAGAGGACATGTCTTTGCATACAGTTTCTCCAAAAAAAAGGCAATTACTTTGAGACGTACTAGTGGACAAGCAGCGGAAACATGCAAATATTTTAAAATATTGCTCTTATAAACCTAGAAAGGGCAATTACTTTCAGAGACATACTAGGATGACAAGCAGCAAAAACATGCAAACACTTTAAAAACTGCTCTTAATAAACTTAGAAAATTGCTAGAACAGGACCTGTCTTTGCATACAGTTTTTCCAAAAACAAAGTCAATTAGTTTCAGAGACGTACAAGGCTGACAAGCAGCAAACACATACAAACACTTTAAATATTGCTATTATAAACCTAGAAAGTTGCTAGAAGAGGACATGTCTTTGCATAGTTTCTCCAAAAAAAAAAGGCAATTACTTTGAGACGTACTAGTGGACAAGCAGCGGAAACAGGCAAACATTTTAAAATATTGCTCTTATAAACCTAGAAAGGGCAATTACTTTCTGAGACGTACTAGGGTGACAAACAGCAAAAACATACAAACACTAAAAACTGCTCTTAATAAACCTAGAAAGTTGCTAGAACAAGGACCTGTCATGGCATACAGATCCCCCCCCCAAAAAAAAAGATATAAAATAGACATTAGGGACAAGCAGCAGACCTGTCTTTGCATACAGTTTCTCCAAAAAAAAAAGCAATTACTATGAGATGTACTAGTGCACAAGCAGTGGAAACATGCAAACACTTTAAAATATTGCTCTTATAAACCTAGAAAGTTGCTAGAAGAGGACATGTCTTTGCATACAGTTTCTCCAAAAAAAAGGCAATTACTTTGAGACGTACTAGTGGACAAGCAGCGGAAACATGCAAACATTTTAAAATATTGCTCTTATAAACCTAGAAAGGGCAATTACTTTCAGAAACGTACTAGGGTGACAAGCAGCAAAAACATGCAAACATTTTAAAAACTGCTCTTAATAAACTTAGAAAATTGCTAGAACAGGACCTGTCTTTGCATACAGTTTCTCCAAAAACAAAGTCAATTAGTTTCAGAGACGTACAAGGGTGACAAGCAGCAAACACATACAAACACTTTAAATATTGCTATTATAAACCTAGAAAGTTGCTAGAAGAGGACATGTCTTTGCATAGTTTCTACAAAAAAAAGGCAATTACTTTGAGACGTACTAGTGGACAAGCAGTGGAAACAGGCAAACATTTTAAAATATTGCTCTTATAAACCTAGAAAGGGCAATTACTTTCAGAGACGTACTAGGGTGACAAACAGCAAAAACATACTAACACTAAAAACTTGAGCACTAATCCAGGCATTCTTTAAAGTATTCAGTTGTATTTATTACTGCTTGGTAGTAACTTGATTAAAGTGTAGCTATCATTCTAAATCTTTTGGATTAAGCACTTGGGCTTCAGATCAGTTGTTTTACATTAGGAAGGTTGTGGCCTGCACTGTGGTGGCAGGACAGGTAGCGTACATCCTTCTAAGTTGGGAACTGCTGATTGAGGGCTCAGTGTCTGTTATTCTAAAAGTGTATTACTTCTGGTTTAAGCACTTGGGCTTCAGGCCAGTTATTTTACATTAAGAAGGTTTGTGGTCTGCACTCTTGTGGGAGGAGAGGCTGGACTCTGCCCTTCTGAGCTGGGAATTTCTGGTTAAAGGCTTATAGTGCCTGCATATTTGAACTGTTTCTTACTGAAATTGGTACACCTTGTTTGCTGCAGCATAGACTAGATCCAGGCCTGCTGAATCTAGCTTTGTTTGTATGCTTGTTGTTTGTTTGCTTGTTATTTCCCTGAAATGCTAATTCCACCTAAAATGCGGCTTTCCAGCGCTTCTGTGGATCCCTAGAGATATCTGCATTGCTTACTGTACTTATTTCCTTGTTTCACTTGAAAGAAAGTTACTGTTTGTCATTTTTGCATTTAAGTTACCTGTAACACATTGCATTTAAGTTACCTGGCACTAGCTCACTAAAGCAATTATATAAGTCAGCACTAAAAAATTAAAAGCACTACACCCTCACAAACTCCCCTTGAGTACCTTGTTCCCCATTGGCCCTTTTTTTTTCAATTCTAAAGGAATTCCCAATACTATTCTAGCATGTCCAAAGGTCAGTTGTCAATCTCCTCTCCCGTCCAGCTGGTGAATCTGGGAATCTTGAGGCAATGTTACAACTGCCTCATGTACACAGACAACCCTCTCCTCCTCACAACAAATTCCAACACATGTGAGATATGCAACCATATAGCCAAACTGGAGGCTAAGCTCTCTCAACTCAGTACTGGCGTAACCAGTCAGGAGGAGAAGGAAACCACACTCACTACAATTGCAGTCTCACATAGACCTACCACGACAGCAAACCAAACACATAAAAACACAAAAACATACTCAGAGGCTCTAAATAAAAATCTGCCTAAGCAGCAGAGACCTCCAAAGCAGACACCCAAGCAACCGCTACCCCAAAACAAAACACATGCAACACATAGCTCACAAAGCCAGTGTGCCAAACAGTCACAGCCCTTAAGGCTAAACAACATACCTGATATACTTGTAATAGGTGACTCTATCGTCAGGCACACTGACGTCCCGCTCACCAGGCTGAACAAGGAGAAGGTCACGGTGAGCTGCCTGTTGGGCGCAAGGATCCGCCACATAACACAAGCACTCAGGTCACTCCAAGGCAAGTACAAATATGACTCAGTCATTGTCCATGCTGGTGTGAATGACCTGAGACGTACCTCCCTGGACTACATGAAAAGAGACATAGAGGCGCTCTCTGATCATGTAGCCCAGGCCGGTATGACCCTGACCTTGAGTAGCATCTTACCCTCACCAAGAATGATGTCACAATATGAAGACAAGATGATCAATTTCAACAATCGGCTTAAGTATTGGTGCCATTCAAAGGGGATCCAATGCCTGTCAGCCTGGGATGACATGCTTGACAAGCCACGATGCTTCGCTAGGGACGGCTTGCACCTGTCACCCCTGGGCTTTCAGATATTGGCAAAGGCTCTTGCCACCCCCATAGTGCCTTTTTTAGGCAAGGCTCAAAAGACAAACCCACCTCCATAGGTATCACAAGGGATAAGAAACTAAGAGTAATGCTACTCAACGCCAGAAGTCTAAACCTCAAGAAGCACACACTCGAAAATCTCCTTAGCATGGAGAACATCGATATCTGTGCAGTAACAGAAACCTGGTTCAAGGCTCCCGAGAGCACCCCAGCACTACCAGGTCATACCTCATACCATGCTTTTCGGCCCCAAAACTTGGACTGAACCACAAAAGGATGGGGAGGATCAATATTCGTCAAAGATACCCACACCTCCAGGTTGGTGGCACAGCACGAAGCATCAGAGACTATCCATGTGCAACTAACAGTGGGTAAAACTGCTTCCAGTTTATAGCCTGCTACAGACCACCCTCCCAAACCCAGGAACCCCACTCGGCCTTCCTGAGAACACTGGAAAATATGAAGGTCTCTCCAAACACCATTATATTGGGCGACTTCAACTACCCAAACATAGACTGGGAACATTACTCTAGCTCCAACACCCTAGTCCAAACGTTCCTAGAATTTATAAACTCAAATGCTATGGAACAACTTGTTACCACTCCCACAAGAGGGGAAAACATACTGGACCTGATCATCACCAACATGGGGACTCTATGCTCCAGACCAGAAGTGTATCCCTCACTGGTAAGATCAGACAATAAACTAATCTCACTGGATATTCACATCCCGACCCCACCCCCTACCCAGAAAACCACAGTGAAAAACTTCTCTAAAGCAAATTTCACACTCCTCAAAACCGAGGTGGAATCCTTCAAAGCCCGGGCCTGTGGAAAATCTGGCCCAGACCAGAATCCTTTATAAACGCATTCTATGAACACCTTCAGGAATGCATGGATCATCACAATCCCAAATAAAACCAAGACCCAATCCTCCAAAGGCAGATGTCCTGTCTGGTGGACCCCAGCCATAAATAAACTATACAATAGAAGGAGGAAGCTACTACATGATAGAGCAAAATCCCAAAAAGGGAAGGCATCTCTGATCAGTATTAGCAAAAAACTACGGGCACTTATAAAATCGTCTAAGGCCAGCTTTGAGAGAAAAATTGCACAGGACACTAAGGATAATCACAAGGCTTTCTTTAGTTATATTAGGAACCTGGGTGGGAATTCCCAGATATGCTCAGAATTAGTCCAAAATGACAAAAAATACAACGAACCCACAGACATTGCCAACATCCTAGCTGACAGGTTCAGCGCAAACTTCCCCCTCCCCCTCCCCACCAAAAGGAAAATATCTATCCCAGCAGAGTGCTGCCCCCCTGACATCTCAGATGCTCAGGTAAGACCCGCCCTCTCCAATGCAAAAAACACAGCATCAATGGGACCAGACGGTGTCCTGGGCTGCATCCTACATGAACTCCAAGAAGAGCTAAACCCAAACATAAAACTACTGTTCATTCTCAGCCTTACTACAGGATATGTTCCCAAAGAGTGGCGTACAGCAACAGTGGTCCCTCTCCACAAAGGTGGTGCCTCAACTGATCCTGGAAACTATCGCCCCATAAGCCTGACTAGCTTGGTCTGCAAAGCTATGGAAAGGATCATCATGGACCTCATAAATAAAGATATTGGGGACCTACAGACACTGGATCCTACCCAGTTCGGCTTTGTTAAGGGCAGATCCTGCCTCTTAAACCTGGTTGATTTCTTTGAAATAGTCACCAAGGCCATTGACGAGGGGAAGGTGGTCCACACAGCCTATCTGGACCTCACAAAAGCCTTCGATACAATACCCCACTCGGATATTATAGATAAGCTCACCAGCTTAAATATAAACCCCTATGTCACTAGATGGGTTGCAAACTGGCTCAAGGGCAGAACCCACATAGTTAGAATTGCTGGAGCCATGTCAGACTCCAAACCATTTACAAGTGGCATCCCACAAGGCTCAGTCCTGGGACCTCTCTTGTTCGGTATATATTTCACGGAGGTACAGGCCAACATGGAAGGACTGTGGCTGACCAAGTTCGCAGATGACTGCAAACTAGGCACCATAATTGACTCTCCAGCAGACACAAGCATCCTCCAAAAGGGCCTCATAGAAACAGACAACTGGTGCCAGAGCCATGGCCTCAATCTAAATGCCAAAAAGTGTATAGTCATCCCCTTTGGCAAAAACAAAGTGCCCACAAATTACCACATAGGTGGTAATCCATTAAGTACGGAAGAGGTAATTAGGGACCTGGGGACCCAAGTTGATAGCAATCTCTCATTTGACAACCACGTGGCCAAAGTGGTTAGAAAAACATTTTATATAGCCCACCTAATCATGAAGGGATTCACATCTAGATCAGGGGAGGTCATCGTGCCTCTTTACTCATCCCTCATCAGGCCCATAATTGAGTACAATGTCCCTTTTGGGATGTACCTTACCAGACACCTGTAGCAACTGGAAAGACCCCAAAAGTACCTCACCAAGAGGATCAAAGGGCTCAAACAGATGCCATATGCTGCCTGGTTAAAGAAACTCCAGCTCTACTCAGTGGCATACCGCCTGCTCAGAGGCGATGTGTGCCTGACGTATAAAGCCATGTCCAACCCGGAATTAATGGACATGCTGCACCTCAGAAAATCCAAATCCCATCGAGCTATGCCCTCGAGAGACTTGAACCTCAGCACTGAAATAAATAGGACATGCTGGAGGGACAGATTCATAACCCAGAGGCTCCCTTCACTCTGGAATAAAATCCCAGTCCAGGTTAGGCAGAGTCCCTCATTGACTCTCTTCAAGAGGAATCTTAATGAGTGGATGGGAGATCGTAGGTTTACCCCGGGTATCACTTCTGTGTCACTGTTAGACAGAGGCACAGTATACTAACCTCGAGAAAGGGCATAGCAAATTTAATTTAAAATGGGTGGCGAAAGCCAAACACACAAATGCCCTAGGGCAGATAGCCTAGTATGAACCTATGAACCTATGAACTGCTCTTAATAAACCTAGAAAGTTGCTAGAACAAGGACCTGTCATGGTATGCAGTTTCTCCCCCCCAAAAAAAGATATAAAATAGACATTAGGGACAAGCAGCAGACCTGTCTTTGCATACAGTTTCTCCAAAAAAATAAAAAATAAAAAAAAATAAATAAAAAAAGCAATTACTATGAGATGTACTAGTGCACAAGCAGTGAAAACATGCAAACACTTTAAAATATTGCTCTTATAAACCTAAAAAGTTGCTAGAACAAGGACCTGTCATGCCCCCCCACCAAAAAAAAAAATATATATATATATATATATATATATATATATATATATATATATATAATAGACATTAGGGATAAGCAGCAGAAACAGACACTTTAATATTGCTGTTTTAAACTTAGAAAAGTTGCTAGAACAGGATCTGTGGGACAAGCAGCACAAAATCCAGACTAAACATTGCTTACACACTAAGAAAGTTACTAAAATCACAGGGTCTGTGCTAGCATAAGGGAAACATTTGCAACCATTACAGCCTAAAGCACCTACCTCTGCTCTGCCTACCACTTCAGCTGAGCTCAACACAATCCAAATACACAAACTAAAATCCCAGTTATTCACTCCAGCAGCATAGCAGAAAGAAAAATCTCAGCCCTTCAGTTGTTGTACAGTGCTAATGAACAACAGACGTACAGCAAATCTAGAAGAATTTTCTAGGAAGCAGACATACAATTTAATTATGTATTTAACAGCTGCAGTGCTCCACTTGCTTGTCTCTGTCAAAGTGCTGCCTTTACATAAAAACTTAGCACTGAGTCTCTTATAATTCTATCTCTTACACTGAAGCTTTTTTCAAGACCATGTCATGTTAAAGGTTCACCAATATTTATAAAGTAATATCTACAGTTTTAAACAATTTTCTCACCCAGTTCTCTTGTTCTATATTTAATTTATCATATGGATTTAAGACATCTAACATAGGGCACATAATAGCAAATAATAAAAAGAGTAGTCGCGCAGTTTAAAACTACGTCAAATATAATCTCTTAGGTGCATGCCAGTGTAGCACCTACTCTATTTCTTGAGAACCATTTGCACAGTTGAACAACCCTGTAAAATATCAAAACAAGCATACAAATGTTATTATGTTTGTTTACAGATCATGAGACTGCTTCTGCTAGCTTGCCTGCTATATCAACGGGTGTGTGCACTCTTACCTTTAATCTCCCCTTGTATCTGACTGCAATAACAGTATTTCAATAAAAACTTAAGGCAGCTGCTGTTGCCGAACTCCTAATGAACACGCTGCCTATCCGTTTTCAGTCCTTATAAACATTCAGACACACACACCCAAATCTCTGCCCCTCCTTTGGGCCACAACCAGGACTTTAAAGTGAAAATGCTCTACACCACAAACTGACTCACCGAGTGACCTCTCCTGGCAGGCTAACTTCCACTGACTCCCGGCCATCTTCTTTCTTCTCCCCGGACCTGATGTCTTCGATCTGGAGACTGCAACTGGCACCGGCCCACTCCTTCCTTCTTCCAGCCTAGTGTGTTAAAACACCTTCACCAACGATCGCCCAAGTAAAATTCGCCTGATTCCTGTAGCCTTTTTCAAGCCATTATTTTGGCGCAAAAAGGCTTCCAGGAGCACGATTGGTCTCTATTTGGGAGCTCTCAGATTCCCTACTTGATTGGCTCATAGACCGAGTTCGCGATTGGCTGTAAATGCGGTCTATGAGCCAATCAAAAACTGCAGAGTTTAGCCAACGCCGAAGGGTAGATGAGCAATGCATTGGTTTGTATATCGCAATGCCGATTGGCAGTAATTGCAGTACACAAACCAATCAAAAGCCTTGTAGCAGAGCCACAGCTGTTCAATGCGGAACAGCGGAACAATGGCTTTGCTCTTCATTAAATGCAGAGCGTTCCGCATAATCCGGAGCACTTGAGAACTCAGGCCCCCGGGCTTAAACAGGAAGGCAATGGGAAGGGAAAACAGCAGTAGGAAGGTAATCAAGGAGAACTAGCATAGCTGGCAAGTGAAATATATCAGAATCAGCCAACTACACAGGCAGCAGACCAGCCCAGCCCAGAACACTACTATAAACTATGCAAATACCTTTCCCTCTGTTTTTTCCCACATACTCAAGTGAGGAACTTTCAACAAACAAAAACAACAAAATGATAGCGGCTGCAGTAGCTATCATACATTAACATGTGGAAGAGGCTAAGGGTGGTGAGGATGAGAATGCTGCCGATCAACCCACAGTGAAGAAACGGAGAAGAATGTAGAGACCCAGGGTAGTCTACCAGGGGCTACATGAGCTGGAGATAGTGGAGTGCTATAGGGTGGACAGGGACCTCCTACAGCAAATTGTTGAGCTGTGCCGGCCATGCCTGTCACACAGAACTAACAGAGGGGAACCCATCCCAGTGGATACCAGGGTTTGTGTAGGTCTAAGAATACTAGCCACAGGTACCTTCCAAAGGGTGCTATAGATTGCATGCACATACGCATCAAAGTACCACCTGGTGAGTGGGGTAGGGTCTACATCAACCGCAAGGGCTTCCCCTCCATCAATTGCAAGGTCGTGTGGGTTGCCCAGGGCATTATAATGAATGTGTGTGCTGGCTGCCCTGGAAGATATCACAATTCCCACATCTGACATCTGACGCAGCTGTACCAGAGATGTGCCAATGGGGACATCCCTTACGGTCACCTAGTGGGGGATGCTGGTTACACACTGGAGCCATGGCTGATGACACCCATAGGAAATGCACACACACCTGAACAAGAACTCCATAATGAGGCACATGCACAGACCAGAATTATAATAGAGCATATGTTTGGGATGCTCAAGTCAAGGTTCCTGTGCCTAGACACATCCAGTGGAGCCTAGCAGTACTCACCAGCTATATGTACTCAAATTGTCATCGTATGTGACATGCTACACAATATGATCCTGCGAAAACAGCTGCAGTAAGAACAGCACAGGGCAGGACCACACAGCCCCCCACCATTGCCAATGCCTGCACAGGCACAGAGTGACTCGAAGGAGGAACAACCTGAGCCTGCACCAGTAGGCAGAAGGAGGCATGCCCAGTATGCCCTGGCCTTGGCAAAGAGGCAATGCATAGCACATACAATGACACAGTAGGGACCCAGGGAATGACACCTCTTTCTGACTCGCACATGCAGTAAAAGGGATGCCAAACATGATACTAACTGTGCTCAACCATGTATAGGGAGCGTACTATGTGCATCTGACATAGGCAGCCCTCCAGCACCATCCTCAATACTGGCACACTCACAAGGTAAGTCACTCTTCTTACCAATTGCCAAATGGAGTAGTATGTGTTGTTACTTGTATCTATGGTATGGATGTGAGCATGCAAGGGAATTGGGGGGCTGAATGGGATGCCAGCAGATAGCAGACACCTATAGTGGCAGCATGAGATCTGTAGCAAATACTGGTGTCAGCATAGTAGCCTTTACTACACATGGTGACAAAACCCACTGCAGGAAATGTGCTAGGCGACATGTGTGTCCATATGACACACACATGCCAGTCAGGGAGGTTCACATACCCAACAACAGTCTCAACCAGCAGGACAGGTGTAGACAAACACAAACAAAGGCTGTGCTAAGGCCTCTGAATGATGGCTATGGGTAACCCCCCCCCCAAGCCTACACAGACAGACTACATCAGGTCAGGCAGTGGGATGTTAGTTCTGAAGGGTAAGAAGTCAGAAACTGATATGTAGGTCAATCAAACTTAAGACCTGTAGTACACTGATATGCCTCTAGTCAGCATGATAGTTTAGAATACAGAATGAAATGGAGTACCTGACATACCAGTACAGTCATAGCAAATGTGCACAAGTGTCAGGTGTGCCCCCCCAATCCTATGTAGAAATGTAGTAACAGTCTGGTGTGCCCCCCAATCCTATGTAGAAATGTAGAAACAGTCAGGTGTGCCCCCCAATCCTATGTAGAAATGTAGAAACAGTCAGTTGTACCCCCCAAATCCTAGAAACAGTCAGGTGTGCCCCCCCAATCCTATGTAGAAATGTAGTAACAGTCTGGTGTGCCCCCCAATCTTATGTAGAAATGTAGAAACAGTCAGGTGTGCTCCCCACCAAATCCTGTGTAGAAATGTAGTAACAGTCTGTTGTGTCCCCCCAATCTGATGTAGACACGTTGTAACAGTCATTTGTGCCCCTCCAATCCTATGTAGTAATGTAGTAACAGTCTGTTGTGTCCCCCCAATCTGATGTAGACACTTTGTAACAGTCAGGTGTGCCCCTCCAATCCTATGTAGAAATGTAGTAACAGTCTGGTGTGCCCTCCCAATTCTATGTAGAAATGTAGAAACAGTCAGGTGTGCCCCCCCCAATCCAATGTAGAAATGTAGAAACAGTCAGGTGTGCCCCTAAGTCCTATGTAGAAATGTAGAAACAGTCAGGTGTGGCCCCCCAATCCTATGTAGAAATATAGTAACAGTCAGGTGTGCCCCCGCCCAATCCAATGTAGAAATATAGTAACATGTATGTGTAGGTATAATACCAGTGGAACACAGATTACCTGAGGTGGCCAAGGTAGCAGGATAGATTGTAGCATTTGTACAATATGCAGGTATGCGTGTGTTAGGTTGGTGTTTGTTTCATATTGTGTGAGAGTAGTCAGTATGTATGCATGGTGAGGTTTGACCTGGTGGCCATTGCCCAGTACTGCCGATGACAGGGCCAAGTCCTCACAACTGCAATGCCAAACATAATGCTCCCCAGTATAACACATTCTGGCAGTAAGTCATTGTAAATGCATGGAGGTAATATGTGTCATCATCTGAAAGATGGACATGGCATGATTGTTGGGCCAGATATACAAGCAGTACACAAGGGAAAGTACTCCAGACAGACAGTGTATAATGTGTAACCATGAAATGAACACACCCTTGGAATTGTACATACAAGTTTGTATCACATTATCTGGGCTTGTAGTAGGGAATACCGGTGTCATCTGGTCAAACACTCGCGGATCACAAAGGTGATAGGAATGATGTATTGAGAAACAGCTGATGTCCCTGCACAAGCCAGCATAAGTGGAATGCCCCATGCATATCTGTGAGTCAGATACAAGTAGTGTCAATAGCACACATGCACCCAGCTCACCCAACCACCCACAGGTACCTCTCCCGTCTTATCCCTGCTGTTGGTATTGGGTACGATATGACCCCCACCTGCGTATGGCAACAGCAAAAGAATGCAGCATGCAATGCAGGTGTCCCATGCAGGTGAGCCCCAAACTGTAAGCAGCACCCTGCCAGCATCCGCACCACCTGATCAATACTGACAGAAAGTATTGGCGTGAACACCTAGCACACCTACCCTGACACCCCAGGGGAATATACTGTATGGCAGTCTGGTACTGTAGGACTGACAGAATGCAACAGCCTGCTACAGCTGGCTTGCATCACTGCCAAATGGCCTACAGTCCTCTGCCAAAGGCCTGCGTCTCACCCGTACTGCCAGTGTATGTTATGTCATGGACTCCCAAATAACAACATAACACAGTCCACAGAACCCATATGCAAGGCCATGTGGACAAACCACAGTAACATGTCCACCATGTCCCACTGCATGAACTGTGGACCAACACCAATACACTGCTGTGATGAGGAGATAACTATAAGGAAAGTATCAGAGAATGTTTGAATAATGTATGGAAGAAGATAGAATAATAAAGGGGGGTGGGAGCATGGGTAGCATGGAATGTGCGAAGTCCGAAACGCAGCCATGTGCACATACTATCCCCAGCTGAAAACACAAAAATGGGTAGCCACAACCCTGCCCGTAAACCACAATAGGGGTAAATGTCCTGACTTATGACCCCTGCTTCTGGGTAACCTGTGTGAATCTGTACTGCTGTGAGGTATTGCCACAGCAAGATAAGGCCATACTGTCACGTCGATGGATGTACAAGTATGGGATCCTCTGCCACCACTGTGCCAAGGTGCTGAACCAGTTACACAGACCCAGCAGCAAGTGTCTGCAGCTCCCCCTCCAGAATGGCATTAGTTTGCAGGAATATGTAGGAGTTTGACCACAATACTGGACACAGCTGCATTCATCCTGTGTTCCCCAGGATATCACTGTGAGCAAACATGTCTACCTGACACTACTTGAGGACATAAAACATCACAGTATATAACACTACACATGTCTAAATATCTCTGCTAACACCAGGACCATGTAGCAGAAGCAGCATAGACACAATTACCTATAGTACCCACTATCCCTTGCCCAGTTTGACCCAATATTGCCAACTGATCTACAGATATCCTGCAGACACTGTTTACTAGCTGTAGGTGTAGAACACAAATGTCTGCACTGGAGTGCAATCTACCTGGAATGGATCTACACATTCAATACAGAAGGGCATACTGGGCATGCTCCCACACTTAGAGAAATTAAAACAATGTCAGACAACAAAATACTGAAAGGTCATACTGGGCATACTCACACACTTAAAGAAATGAAGCCCATGTCTGGCAACAACAGTGGACCATACATATCTGACAGTTGCAGATGTTAGTGCATACACTCCTCAGTATGCACCAGTCATGCTTTGCACACACATTGGATAGGAATACACACATATAGCCAAGGACAACACACTATAATATGCCAAAAGTACACATACATAGATGTGTGAAAGAGAGTGACAGTGACAAAGAGCCTTCCATCATGAGGCATGTCCCACCCAGCACACAGCCAAATGGCTGCAACCACATGATGTGTAAATGTCACTCACCGTAGAAATTAGCTTCTGGTATCCCTCCGCATTATAGACTCTGTGGTGCTAGTGCTAACTGTCCAACATGACTGTACAAGGCAGTAGTCATCTAGCAGCTATATACACATACCTGTGGAATATAAACCTGTGTGTTTCCCTTAGTGTAGTGTGTCTACCTCTAGATGAATGGGTTATGGCCCATGCACACACACTGACTCCCCATAGCCCTACTATAGCAAGCCTGCTGCTGTCAGTCACTGTGAAATACACCTTTGGGGAAGGGATAACTCTGTAATCTCTGTGGTGCATCCTATAACTGCGTAATGCTGTAGTGTGATATACTAGTTAGGTTGGAGTTCTAATCCCAGATGTGACAACTGTGTGTGTGTGTGTGTGTGTGTGTGTGTGTGTGTGTGTGTGTGTGTGTGTGTGTGTGTGTGTGTGTGTGTGTCTGTGTGTGTGTCTGTGTAGGGATCAATGCTTTTTAGGCTAATCACACTCACTACAATTCAAATACCCTACTTAGGCAAGCCTGCTGATGTCATTCACTTTGAAATATACCTTTGGGGAAGGAGTGGCCCAGTAATCTCTGTGGTGCATCCTATAACTGCATAATGCTGTAGTGTGATAACCTAGTTAGGTAGGAATTCTATTCCCAGACATGGCAAGTGTGGATGTTTGTGTGTGTGTTTGTTTGTGCAGGGAGCAATGCTTTTGAGGCCATTCACAGTCACTACAACCTCCATTGGCCTTCTTTGGCAAGCCTGCTTATGTCATGCCCAGTGAAATACATCTTTGGGGAAGGTGTAGTCCAGTAATCTCCATGGTGCATCCTATAACAGCGTAATTCTGTAGTGTGGTATATTAGTTCAGTAGGAGTTCTATTCCCAGACATGACAAGTGTGGATGTTTGTGTATGTGTTTGTCTGTAAAGGGAGCAATGTTTTTTAGGCAAGTCACACTCACTACAATTCAAATGCCCTACTTTACCAAGCCTGCTGATGTCATTCATTTTGAAACACACCTTTGGGGAAAGAGAGGCCCAGTAATCTCTGTGGTGAAATACACCTTTGGGGAAAGAGTAGCCCAGTAATCTCTGTGGTGCATCCTATAACTGTGTAATGCTTTAGTGTGATAAACTAGTTAGGTAGGAGTTCTATTCCCAGACATAGCAAGTGTGGATGTTTGTGTGTGTGTTTTTGTTTGTCTGTGTAGGGAGAAATGCTTTTGAGGCCATTCACAGTCACTACAACCTCCATTGGCCTTCCTTGGCAAGCCTGCTGATGTCATTCCCAGTGAAATACACCTTTGGGGAAGGAAGATTCCAGTAATCTCCATGGTACATCTTATAACAGCATAATGCTGTAGTGTGATATAATAGTTCGGTAGGGGTTTTCTTCCCAGACATGACAAGCATGAATGTTTGTTTGTCTGCATAGGGCACAATGCTTTTGAGGCCATTCACAGTCAATGCAACCTCCATTGCCCTTCTTTGGCAAGCCTGCTGTTATTCCCAGTGAAATACATTTTTGGGGAAAGAGTAGTCCAGTAATCTCTGTGGTCTGTCCTATAACAGCGTAATGCTGTAGTATGATATAGTAGTTCAGTAGGGGTTCTATTCCCAGACATGGCAAGTGTGGATGTTTGTGTGTTTGTTTGTCTCTGTAGGGCGCAATGCTTTTGAGGCCATTCACAGTCACTACAACCTCCATTGCCTATCTTTGCCATGCCTGCTGATGTCATTCCCAGTGAAATACACCTTTAGGGAAAGAGTAGTGCAGTAATCACCGTGGCACCCTATAACTGCGTAATGCTGTAGTGTGATAAACTAGTTAGGTAGGAGTTCTAATCCCAGACATGGCAACTGTGTGTGTGAGTGAGTGAGTGTGTGTGTGTGTGTGTGTGTGTGTGTGTGTGTGTGTGTGTGTGTGTGTGTGTGTGTGTGTGTGTGTGTGTGTCTGTGTTTGTCATTCGTATCCTGTGTGGAGGTGGCTGTGAGCGTGTAACAACTGGACTCAGTGTGGCGTGGGTTTTGCAAATTTCTTATATGGTGGGCCTATTATATGTCACAATATCCACCTTACAAGGATAACAGATGTCAAATAGCTGAGAGGCTGGGGTGCCAATCCTTACCACTACATGTGACATCAAGGCCTTGTGAATAAAGTAAGCAACCCTTGTATTACCAAGAGGACACTCTCAACCCATGTCTCATACACAAACACACTTGCCTAGACAACAACCACTTTGTTGGTAGTGTCCTGTATATTGCCAACAGATAGTAACCATGGTGTGATTGCAGTGGACTACAGAGGTCATGGCACCCTGTCCCATCACTACAATAGGCACATAATTGCAGACAGTGTGCCTTCACTATGTTCCCCACTGGACACCTTCAACAACTGTGGTGCCATCAAATGTGACCCACAAAGGACATACCATGCCTTAAACACATGCCCTGTATGGACAGATGCCACTGACACCAGGGAATACCTGTATCATGCTATCACTGTAGCTGCAAGGTCAACCTGGTGCCCATTACCAGTTCCCACCACATGAGGTCAGGACTGGCACTTCTGATGATAACAATCTGTGTAAACAACATGGGCCAGACTCCCCAGGTATAGTTCCACATGTCACTGAACATGCATGTGGGATGTGTGCAAATCCCAGACACCATCCATGTCATGGACTATAGAACACATACATGGCAAGCATTGCACAGCACTGGCCACACACAATAGTAATCCAGGTGACTGGATGGTGAATACAATACCCACCTGTGTGAGCCAATCCAGACACTACATCCCTAAGCCACACTGCAAATCATTGTCATGTGGCCTGATGGCAAGGTATACCCTTCATCTAGCCTTGTACAGCCTTCTGGCACAGTCAACCACTACACACCTGTGAAGCAATACACCCATGCATGTCAGTACTGGCACCCTGTGTCTGTGTGTTGGAGTATGATGCTTTCAACCACATTCACACTCATGACAACTCCCATTGACCTACTGAAGCATGCTGTCTGATGTCAGACATCTTCACATACCCTTTGCTCATATAAAATCCGGATAACCCCTGTGGTGCATGTGATACCTGCGCATTACTGTACTGTGGAAAACTAGCTAGTTAGGAAGTCTATTCCTGACCCTGCCAACTGTGTCAATGTGAGTGAGACCCTGAGAGATTGTGGCTGTGCTGACGTTGACACCTGTTCATGTGGGCAGGCACATGTACTACACCTACCTTATTGCTACTATATCACTGTTGCAGATGTCACTCACCATCAGATATACCTTTGGACAGCTCCCCAACATGTCATCTATGTGGCGCATGCGATAACTGCATAGACATGTGATAGCAGTACATAGTCAGTCCGAGCTTTGAAACCCCATACTGGTAGGTGTGTGACACAAACATGCTTAGGTTTTACTCTCCCACCCCCCCAACTTACTTTGTCTCTGTCTCTCTCACTCCCTCTCTGATGGATGTGGAGAAGTACACCTGCTTTGCTTAGGCAGCAGCTTGTGTTTTGTATCAGCTGATGGCCACTGCATGAATTGCAGTCCCCCTCTAGCTGATTGCATGCGGAACAGCTGTGGTAACATTGCCAATTGCATGGAAACACACTCCAATATCTAGGAACATCATATTGGTGTTGGGCCTTTTCATTCACTGTGAGCAGGACCTAAATCTGTTGTTTGGCAAACAGCATCACAGATGGTATTGGGATTTACCTCTAACAACATACGCTGTGGAAACAGGCCAACAGACAGGAGGGGGATGTGCCAGACATAACTACAGCATTTAGAGTAATGGTTTAACAGGGTGTGTGTGGATATGGCTGGTCTACATTATTTAATACCTGTCATGACAGTGTTATGTGCTTGAGGAAACCCCTATCTGTAGGGTTATCTGCAGACTGGGCAGTGTGTGGAGCCTTTTGTTTCTTGTGTTACTCACAGAACACCTATCTGAGAACTGCAGAAGCATAGTGTGAAGACTGCAGTCAGTACATGGTGGCAACCATGAGAGTTACTGACTTCATATCCCTCATAGAACATATGTCACAACAAACCATGGTACGATAGTAAATGTATGAGGTTATCACAGCAACATGCAATATTGGACCAGTGTTTATAGCTCCAGCCACAAGTCTGTCAACTTTTGTACGTATGTCATGCAGTAAGAGGTGCATTTGTTCTGTACATCATTATTTATTGACAACATACCTGATAACAAGCCAGTCAGATATCAGACAGCTAGACATGTTATGTATAGTAGGGGTTGTGTCTGAGGACATAACTTGGGCATTCTGCGGTTGTGTGTACAGTACTGGGGTCTTTATACTTCTGGTGATTGTTGACAGAATGTGTATTTTTCATACATACCTTGGGCTGTGCACAGAATGTGGTAGATGCCATTGTTTTTGGTCCTGTTTTATCTGATGTTACATGCTGCTTCAGTGTATGGTACCCTATTGGCTCACATGTCAGTAGGGCCAGACACACAAGTGTCCCATACCACAGACCGGCATCAGACCACACTGTGTCATGACCCAGTGTATGTAGGGTTAGTGTGTCAATGGCACATATGAGGATGGTGTTTATCAGACAGTCCATATAGTGTCATATTAAGCTTGCGTACCATATGTGGCTGTGGCTGTGTTCACACTGGTTGTGGATATGCACATTTTCACAGGTGTCTGTTACTCTGCGCTGTGACATGCGTGTAGAGCCTGCTATAATTGCAGCTACATGTGTATTCCCCAATACAAAATGTAGTCCAGTGTTGTGGCAGTCTGCCTGTAGTTTGCACAGTGCTTTGTGACATGCCTAGCAGCCTAGTGTAATTACCCAGTGTGCTATGTCCAGTTATTTGCCAGACATACTGCTGCCAAACCACCATAACTTTTGTGTATTTCTGACAAAGCAGTGGGATTCTGTACAGATGTATGTCACTAACTCCTGGGTAGTATGTGGCCATGTGACCTCTGCACCACCAGGTATTATGTGTCAGGACCGACTGGCGTGTGTGAATGCATAAACTGTGTGGCATATGCAGTCCAGTATTTACGTTATATACCCATGTACATGGCTATTAACATCCATATTGTGGGGCGTGGTCCATATGTCTCACATGAAGGGGATTTGTGTACACCTCTGGACTGACCACAGAGTGCCAGACTGTCCACATATATTGGTCATATCTCTGCTGTAGTCCACAGGATCATTACTGTGCTAGCAGTGGTACTGTACTATGATGTCCTTAGGATGTCTGTCAGTAGCCAGTGGTGCACATGTCAAAAGCAGATGTGACCTCCCACACACAACATGTCTGTTAAGACAACTCCTGTTACAATAGCAACAGTCTACATATATACCTGCAATACATACATGACATCCCCTTGCACTAAGAGATTGGGACTACTGGTGCTGAGGCAGGACTCCACTCCATGTTCTGGACATATGGTAAACATATATGTATATATATATATATATATATATATATATATATATATATACACATATACATATCTACATACATATATGGATATATATATATATATATATATATATATATATATATATATATATATATATATATATATATATATATATATATATATACATACACATATAAACACTCAAATATTTACACATATACAGCAATATATGTCTACACATATACAGATACATATGCACATATAGTTATGGATATCTACATATATATATATATATATATATATATATATATATATATATATATATATATAGACATAAATAGGTATATCTGATTAGATATGTATGCACATATAGGTATCTACATATATATCAACATAAATAGGCATATCTGTACACATAGGATGTGCATACGTATATATATATATATATATATATATATATATATATATAAGAGATCTACAAATGGCCATATATTTGATGCACTATACAGATGTGTAGACATACATATATATGAATATATATGTGTAGGTACATGCAGACATATATCAACATATGTATATGTATATATCCCTATTCCTGTCATGTGTAAACATCACGTTTGTGTATACCTTCCCAGATGTATCTCACCATATGTATCTGATATAAATATAACATGTGTGATGCAACAGTAATATCAATAACAAGTACTACACAATTGTGGACGTAAAAACAATTTTTCAATACTATTCAATATGGGCAGTGAGAGATATATTGGAAAACAACAACTGTCTTTACAGCTGTTATGGTGTAGTGGTTAACTGTTGTGACTATAGTGAACAGGGTCCTGGGTTCAATACCTGCAAGGGCTGTTTATTTTGTTGCTGGGCAGAACAAGGGCTGGTGTATACAGAGCGGTTAAAGCAGTTTTGAGACTTAAGCGCATTTGTGCGGGTCTGTGCAAAGTTAAGCGGTGCTAAGCTATAGTTAAATGTACAGGTGCTTACACCGGATAGCCTTCGCTTACCAGTGCGCAAATCTGCTTAGCTGATAAATTGCAGAAATGCTGACACCTGCTAAGCATGGCTCAGCCCTGGTAACCAGTGCTCACATTGCAGTCTGATAACATAGCAGGGTAATGACATCTGTAATTAGTGTATGTAATGCCATGTACAATACATGCATCCATGTGCTGTCATTACAGTAGCAAGGGGTATGAGTGTCATGTCTGGGACACACAAGTATATAAGACCTGTACAGAACTGTTATCCATGTGAATGTGTTACATACAAGGGTAGTAACCCAGGTTATGTGCTGTCACACTGGCATGTAGTGTATCATGGCGGTACTACTGCTGACAGTGCTTTTCTAGGCAAGATTAGAGTGCTAAATGTAGTACTGAAAACAAGCACACCTGCAGGCATAGCTGGACTCTGAGGCCTCACTGTCATGTTCCTGGTGTGTGAGCTGTGTCACAGTATATATCCCCTACTGGATAATGATCTGACATGTGGAATGTAACTGTAGACTACCATCTGTACAGCATATGTCAGTGAGGGCTTGCAACATATAGTAATGGCATACATATTGTTGTCAAACGTCTATCTGTTGATACATTCATCCTACTGCATAGCTACTTGCCAAGCTGATGTATGTCAGTCCCTGTACAGATGTGCAGATGGCAGGTATCCAGCTTAGATATGTACAGGCAACCTATGCTTGACTGACACTGACATGTCTGCCTAGCTGTGTTATAACTGGCACATATAGGAGACAACACCCTGTATGCACCACATGCCATGGGTATCTCCACTACACTACCACAGTCAACAGAACATGCTTGGGTACAGGTCTCCATCACAGACACTAATCATGTGTTGTAATACATGCTGCATACATGTCAACTGGATCACCTCAGTGTCCATTTGCAGGAGGTACCCAGAGGATTGGCTGATGCATGTCACTCTCACCCTGAGGGTCACCACAGTGGTGTTTGTCAATAGATTGCCTAATGGCACATGGCAGGTGGCATGATACCACTTTACACACATCCCCTACACTAACCATCTCTCCATGGACAATAGCCAGGTACACACCTATGACGACCTGCAGTGATGCACCCCAGTACTGACACATGTGTATGTGTGTATTACTGAGGATAGCGGTGTCTGTGTGTTAGTTCACCTGTAGTTGGGAATAACATGAGGGCTTCACAATCACCGCAACACCCATTGCCATAGTAAGATGTAGCTGCTGCTGCTGTATCAGACATTACATGTACCCTGTTATGCTCCTCTCCCTAATGGCTACATGAGTCTTGCAGTACCAGCACAACAGTGTTGTACAAATGGGTCAATAGGCATGGGATACCCATTGAGTTCTGGCAAGTGTATGTATGTGTGCATGTCTGTATATCTGGAGGGTACAGCATTCCGAGGCCACATACTCCAGTTGCAATACGCATTGCCACACAGTAGTATGGATAGTGTTTTTGCTGCCCATAGGTGAGACATGACAAAGCAACACTCTACTATGCCTGTGGCATGTGCATTAGATGCATATGCCTGTATTACCACTATTGGGATATACAATGGGTTGTATCGCAGTTGTGAGCAATGTGGGATGGTGGTTATGTCAGAGTGTCATCATGGGTTCCAGTGAGTAAAATATCCACATTGGGATGTGGGTGCTGTGTACAATGTCATTACACCATGGTACACCCGGTATATGTCCCAAGCACCACTGTATGGTGATCACTGTCACCATCAACCATACAGGTAACTGATACCACAATCTAGCCCAGTTATGCATGTGCTGTGTGCAGTCTACCTGTAACACAATGGACACACTGACAAGTTAGTTAGCACCGATAGGCCCAGGTCTCTCGGATGTGTGTCTGCCTGTTATGTGTCTGTTAATATGTATATGATAGTATGTCACACTATGTATTGTCCACATACAACCATTACATCCCCATTACCATACTGCTCATGTCTGGGGATGTCCTGCATGTAACATGTAACCTGGAACACACCTCACCCTAAACACTGTGTGGTGTGTGCAATGAAATCCACATACTTCAGTAGCACTACATACCTAGGTAGGGTTATAGTCCCAGTGTTGCCAAGTAAGAGTGTGCGTATATGTGGACAGGTCTACATCAGGTTGCTGATTATACATGTCCCAGTGGGTCACCTGTCCATGTGGCACAGGCAATAACTGTTATACAAACCTGTGACATGTGTTCAACTGTACCCCAGATATGGCACAGCCATGGTGTCACCACTGTGCCATACCCTTTATGGAATATGACTGCAGACCATCCTCCTGCTGACACATGTACATCTACGACACAAATATAACATTATAGAGACCACAATCACCCAGTGTTACTAACAGCTATAATACATCATTGCTGGACAGCTGCACTACCTGACATGTATGCATTAAACATTACTCCTGACAGCATGTTACACTGCAGTACATTGGTACACTGTAGTACAGTCACCGTGTTGATCAGAACCATATTAGCCTGTCCCTGCATTGATGTTATGGATGACAGGGATATGGCACAGGTGCACAGGGTGTGTTGTTGGTTTGCCAAAGACCAAGAATGGGCCATACGTTTGACACCATGTGTGTGGGTGAGGGGTGTAATTCATTGAAATGGTTGTGGGGATGTGGTGTGTGTAGGTATGTGGTTGCCCTAGGTGTGTTCATATAGTGTGTGGGTATGCATGCACACAGTTCCGCCATGTGGCTGCCCTATACAGGTGTTTCTTGGACAGCTGCAGACCATACCTGGCAGGGTGTGCAGTTCACCGCCTCCAGCCACGGACACATGGACTGTGCCTGCCAGGGGTTCCATGGGTACATCCAGGTACAGGCCTCAATGTGCTACTCTCCCCTGATGATGACAGATGACTGCTGGAACCAGGTCCCTCCTGGGACTGGCCAGGGCCACGTGCACATGGCCTGCTGTGGTGTGGTGTAGACAGCGCCCGCCCCCTGCAGTGCTGGGGATGGTACTCTCACTACAGGAGCACCTTGGTGTCCTAGCACATCCACATTGACTGCCATCTGTTGGTGTTGCTGGTCTACATCCACGTGGTCATCGCCGCACTCCCACCACATGTTCAAGCATGGACAAACCATGGTCGATGAGGCCCACCATCTCACCCAGCCATCTATCCATGACCTCGGTATAATCACAGAAGGCACAAGACAGCTCATGGAAGTTGTCACTTGCAGATGTGAGAGCAGCCCTCTGCAGCCTCAGGCCCTGTCTGGAGTACAGTTCCATATGTGCCTGGGCCCCCATGACAGTATGAAACTTGCACCAGGTGGTACCAGTTGTGGTGCTTCTGCCAGGGGCATGATGACTAGCGGCCCTACCACAAGCACCCTGGTACATCTGCCTATGTGGTGCCCTTCCGGACATCTGGCTATGCCTGCTGTGACCAGACGCAGTAGGCATAGGTACCACACTCTCCTCTGCACTGCCACCAACCACCAACTCTCCCTGTGCTATGGACACTGGTGATGGGGTATGTATAGGCACAGTAACTGTGTGCAGGGTTGGGGTTGGCTAAGAGGGGATGTTAAATGATGGTGGAGTTTCGGCCCCTGAAAATCCTGCCTGTGCCTCAACAGTACTATCATCATCTTCGGTGTATGTATGGACACCAACATCAGACTGCATGCAGGAGGGACCCTGAACCACCTCGCCACCTGTGGTGGAAAACAAGAAACGCACTTTAAGACCTGTACAGCATTGCATAACAGTACACAGATACACACACACACACACACACACACACACACACACACACACACACACACACACACACACACACACACACATGCATTCCACCTTAATACCTACCTGTCCCTGATTTTACAGACAGTCCCACGTTTATTCACATAAGTTCCCCATCCTGCATCACACTTGGTAACATACACTCATTAATACCACTCATTAATGTATCATTCCTCTAAGTGCCTAGACAAGTGATCACAACACAATACCTGTTACTCCATTACCTCCTTGACCTGCATGGAGTAGGTTTTACATGGCCTCACTGTTGTCATACAGTGTTCACCCTGTGTATGTCCAGACACTGTGAGCATAGCCCCTATATGTTAGGGGCTACTACGTTCACTCCATACTGTCACATACTGGAGTCTCATGTGTAAGTATTGCTCAGTACATGCCAGATCTGCTGCTCAATCAACCTATCATGTGGACAACAGCAAATATATGGATACACTCCCTAGTGTTGTCTAGTAATTCCCCCAATGCATCTGTAGTGCTGCATATATGGGTAGTCATTCACCTCTCTGCTGATTGAAATATTAAGGGTATACATGGTGTCTACTTTCCCTCCCAATACGTGTTTCATGCTACAGACCTTATTATGCTATCAGCTGTCCTGTGATTACATATCAGACAAGTATTCCTGGTGTCTCATGTGTCAGTCCATGTCCATGAACTGCACGATCCCAAAGGGAACTACTGTCGTATGAACAACCCCACAATCACACATGTGCATACATGGACACAGACACACACACACACATACACACACACACACACACACACACACACACACACACACACACACACACACACACACACACACATATAGGTGAGGTTGCACAAAGATAGTACACACAGTCCTCCCATTACCCATCTGTCAACATCCATAACATATGGTACTCAACAGCATGCTGTAGTCAATTCATGCTAGCAACAGTATACATGTGTGTGATGCATGGGCTGTGCTAGTAGGTGATTCCCCTTCCCCTGAAAAATACTGCATCCATGTACGCAGTATTGCTGTGCACCTGTTCTGCACCCTGACATGTACTGTGCACCAAACCTCACAGGCGTACAAACCATTACTGAATTTGTATTACTGTGTCAGTTATGTCTGCTCTAATACTCACAGCTCCTATGTTTTTCAGTGACACATACCTGGGATAATATGTGGACAGGTGTCATTTGTGAATGCCTGATGTCTGGTTTACAGATCTCAACATCAGTGGTGCATGTATGACCAATCCAATACCATTGCACTGACAACCTTTAGACCCTACCATGGCTATGGGGAGTGTACATACCCTTATTGATATGACGCACTCTTCCTTGATCTGCCATGGGACCAGATCACTGCATATATTAACAGTATATGAGCCTAATATGTGACATATGTCCTGTACATTCACATGCAGTGTCTAAGAAATGTCTTAGGTGTGCAGATGCTGACTGCGATACATACACTCCGTGGGTGCATATGTGTACATGCCCTTATCATGACAGTTTGTTGCACCTATTGTTATGTGTACTACAGCAGTCACTATTCCTGGCAGGGGTATACTAGCATGGGCCATCTGCATTTGCCAGTATATGATCAGTCTGCCCTACACATGTCCCCCAACTCTGCATGACTGCAAGGTCTACTCATATGCACATCCTTTGGTGTTCACACACTGCCGTCACTACTGCTGTGGGGGTGAGGTTACATCTGCCACAGTTCCTGAACCTGACTGTGTGCAGATACAGCCATTCTTAGTATCCTTAGGATTCCTGCTGCAGTGCACTGGTGTGTCATGCTAACACACTCTCCCCATCTTCAGCCTTTTTGCAGATGCTTGACAAGTATGGCCTACACATGTGTGTTAGTTTGCAGTGTCTCATGCACTGAACACCACATGTTACAGCCTAGTCTCAACTAATAATGTGATCCACAGTATTATGTTATGCCATAGTGTAGACCTGTAACAATTGTCATTCTAATATTGATATATACACTGTAGCTGCACTGTATAAGGGTGATGTTTTACACATGTCCCTAACGTAGGCCATGTGTCCCACCATTATGTTCATCCCTGTGGACACATTTTGCAATGACAGGATGTTAGTTATCTTGCAGGTGTCTGACATACCCTTCAGATACCCCATCATGGTCACCACTGTGATGCAGTGCATTTAACAGCAACAATATGTGAACATGTACAGCATGCATTCTGGGTAGGTGTGTTAGATGTGTGCATGGAATATACCATAGCCATTACATGCCTGGTGCATTGGCAAGCATCAACATAAACCATACTCTCCAGCTACAGGCTGCTGCCTTGGTGGTATACCAAAGGGGCCTACATAAGAATGTGAGAGATGTGATATCAGTGGCCACAGCTGTGGCATTGTCTACATATGGTTATCTGTATATTTGTAGACATACATGTAAATATATATATATTTTATATATATATATATATATATATATATATATATATATATATATATATATATATATATATATATATATATATATATACACACATATACATATCTATATATGGGGTACATTCATAGGTTCATAGGTTCATAGGTAGGTACTAGGCTATCGGCCCTAGGGCCCATACAAGCCTAGCCAAAAAATGTACCCTGGCTTTCGCCACCCACAAAAATTATTTTCCTATGCCCCTGTCGAGCAGAGCCACAGAAGTGATCCCCGGGGTGAATTTCCCATTTCCCATCCAATCACCAAGATTTTTCTTGAAGAGTGCTAATGAGGAGCTCTGTTTGACATAGATAGGTAGTCTGTTCCAGAGTATGGAAAGTCTCTGGGACAGGAATCTATCCCTCCAGCATGTTCTGTTTATTGTGGTGACAAGGTTAAGGTTCCTAGAGCATGTAGCTTGGAGGGATTGGGATTTCTTTAAGTGGAGCATGTCCAACAGCTCTGGGTTTGACATAGCTTTGTATGTTAGGCAGAGAGTAGGCGATATGCGATGAAGTAAAGCTGTAGTTTTTTGAGACGGTCTGCATAGGGCATCTGTTTGAGGCCAGTAATCCTCTTTGTGAGGTATTTCTGTGGTCTTTCCAGTTGTTGTAGATGTCTTGTGAGGTACATACCAAAAGGGGTGTTGTACTCTATAATGGGTCTAATGAGTGATGAGTAGAGGGAAACAATGACAATTTGTCATTTGTCTGCATAGCTCTCAACTGTGTGCCTATCCACTTGATGGCCAGCGGTGTGCCTATTATGTTTTGCCTGTCCACCACACAGGTATTGTGTCAGATATATCACTGGCAGTGTGTGTGTTGATTGCTATCAGTACATGGCTACGTCCATTTGTGTTTCTGACTTCATATTCCTGACTAAGGGTATGTTGCAGACTATCCTGTAATACCAGCAACTTGCTTAGTGTGTGACAACACTATTTCACATATGGGCCTGTGTTCCGGCCTCTGTCCTCCACCTACATACCAGGCTTTGTCCATATGACAGGCTGTCAGGGGTTATGTAGTGTCCTGTGAGTATGTCATGCTGCTATTCCTGCCATCAATCCACTGCTGTTGTGGCCCCCACACATATTGTGGGGTTGGGTCCATATATGTGTGGGCTTCACTGGCACAATACATGTGTGGCCTTATGCAGTCCAGAGATCAGTGTATGTAAGAGTGGTATATGCCCCTGTATGTCAGTCTATGGGGGGGTGCACCATAACTAACCTAAGCTGTTACAACATGTGAGGGATATTAGGGGTAAGCTGCCTTAAGGTATCTGGATATACATTACCATACAATTCACCTTGGGTAAATGTGGGCCTACTCCTTCCTGCCATACAGACTGTTCTGTTTGTCAGTGTGATTGTGATGGTTTCAGTTATGCCTTGTTATGTAACAGATACATCCCATTGTGTCAGTTGACATCTTTACCCCCCTAGGGAATATGTACATAGTGTAGATAGAGCATTTATAGTACCTCATCGAAATTTTACTGTATCGAAGCAATAAATGTTGAACACAATTGATCGATGCAGTAAAATATCGAACAAGGATAAAAAAAAACAGAAACAAAAAAAACTAAAGGGCATAGGCTGCACCCCCCCCCCCTACTTAAATATACCAACTCTGAGACAGCACTACATTGCAGTAAATGGAAATCTCCCCCTACGGAGATTTCCGTTTACCTGGCCGATATTCTTCGCCTTCGATATTGTCGTGCCTACAATATCAGATTCAATATTGTCAGCTTGCGACAATATAATATAGACCCTAGATAGAGGCTGCTGTACAATACATCTGCATTACTTACTGTTGATTGATTGTTATCCTGTGGCCCAGTCTGTCTTTACTGCTGTACTACTTGAAGGCCTTAGCCTGGACAGCAACATATATTATGCTTTCCAGAATACTGTATTAATTGATCAATTTGAGAGTTGCATTAGTCTGTTTATATGTATTTCAGAGTCTAAACGCATATATGACATGGCATATAAAACTGTAATAATACACAAATAAAGCTTTCTCATGTATGCAAACCTGTATGTGGTATTATATCCTTTGACCTTACTGTGGGTGTATGTTTCAGGCAACAATTGTCTTTTGTATGGGTGACTCACACAGTGTCCAGTTGGTAAGGTGGCAACTGTAGGCATACTGGCTGTTCCGTATCGTGTGTACCCTCTAAATATGTATGTGTGTGTATGTGTAGTTACATATATATCTATATCTATATATCTATATATCTATATATATGTATATATATATATATATATATATATATATATATATATATCTATATATATATATATATATATATATATATATATATATATATATATGTGTGTGTGTGTATCTGCACATATATATATATATATATATATATTTATATATGTGTGTGTGTGTGTGTGTGTGTGTGTGTGTGTGTGTGTTTGTATCTTAGGAATGTTTATTGCTTCCAGACTGTACATGAATGATACATGATGCATGATATGTTATTGATACCAGCCTGACATCATACAGGTGGGATGGATTACTGTTAGCATCTTGTGCCCTTGTTGTGTCGGGTCCTAGTTATGGGACTTGCAACAGTTGGTATTGTATTGCAGGGCAGACCTGTTTGGCTGTGGGGGGGGGGGTGGTAATATCAATACATACTAGACGAATGTAGCTTATATATATATGTATAAATAACTTAAAAACTGAACAAAATATTTGCACGAACGAAGAATAATAAACAAAACAAAAACTTCTATGCACCACCAAACGGAATCACTGTAAGGAATCAAGCTAAATGAGTGATAAGCTTTCTTCTTTATTTGAGTGTTAAGAAATGAGGATTCATGTGAAGAAGTTCTTAACACTCAATTAAAGAACAAATGCTTATCACTCGTTTAGCTTGATTCTTTACAGTGATTCTGTTTGGTAGTTCATAGAAGTTTTTGTTTTAATATATATAGGTTCATAGGTTCATACGTTCATAAGTAAATACTAGGCTATCTGCCCTACGGCATTTACAACTCTAGCCAGAGTGTATTTGGCTTCTGTCTCCCTGTTAGATTAGCCTACTGTGCCTCTGTAAAGTAGGTCACAGAAGGTACCCTTTTAAGATTAGTTTACTGTGCCTCTGTCTAGCAGGATCACAGGGGAGATCCCAGGGGGGAATTTGCGATTTCCCATCCATGCGTCCAAATTTCGCTTGAAGAGGGTCAGCGAGGGGCTATGTCTAACATGAATTGGGATTCTATTCCAGAGTGAGGGGAGCCTCTGGGAAATTAAATCTGTCCCTCCAGCATGTCCTATTTATTTTTGTGCTGAGGTTTAGGTCCCTGGAGCATGTAGCTCTAAGGGACTTGGATTTTTTGAGGTGGAGCATGTCCATTAATTCTGGGTTTGACATGGCTTTGTACGTCAGGCATAGATCGCCTCTGAGTAGGCGGTAAGCAACTGAGTAGAGCTGGAGTTTCTTTAGTCAAGCTGCATAGGACATTTGTTTGTAGCCCATGATTCTCTTGGTGAGGTACTTTTGGGGTCTCTCCAGTTGCTGCAGGTGTCGGGTAAGGTACATCCCAAAAGGGGCATTGTATTCAATTATGGGCCTGATAAGTGATGAGTAGAGGGGCACAATGAACTCTCTTGATCTAGATGTGAACCCTTTCGTGATAAGGTGGGCTATATAGAAGGTCTTTCTAACCACTTTGGCAACGTGATTATCAAAGGAGAGATTACGATCTACGTTGGTCCCCAAATCTCTAATTACTTCTTCCATACTTAATGGATTACCACCTATGTGGTAATTTGTGGGCACCTTGTTTTTCCCAAAGGGGATGACTATGCACTTTTTAGCATTTAGCTTGAGGCCGTGGCTCTGGCACCAAGTATCCGTCTCTGTGAGACCCTTTTGGAGGATGCTTATGTCAGCTGGAGATTTGATTATGGCCCCCAGTTTGCAGTCATCTGCAAACTTTGTCAGCCATAATCCTCCTGTGTTAGCCTGAACCTCAGAGAAGTATATACTGAACAAGAGAGGTCCCAGAACTGAGCCCTGTGGGATGCCACTTGTAACTGGTTTGGATTCGGACATGGCACCTGTGATTCTGACCATGTGGGTTCTATCTCTGAGCCAGTTTGCAACCCATCTTGTGATATAGGGGTTGATATTTAATCTGGTAAGCTTATTTATGATACCCGAGTGGGGTATTGTGTCGAAGGCTTTTGTGAGGTCCAGGTAGGCTGTGTGGACTACCTTGCCCTCATCTATGGCTTTGGTAACTGTTTCAAAGAAATCAACTAGGTTTAAGAGGCAATATCTGCCCTTAACAAAGCCAAATTGGGTAGGGGCCAGTGTCTGGAGGCTCCCAATGTCTTTGTTTATGAGTTCCATGATAATACGCTCCATAACTTTACAGACCAGACTAGTCAGGCTTATGGGGCGATAGTTTCCGGGGTCCGTTGTGGCACCACCTTTGTGGAGTGGGACCACTGTAGCTGTACGCCATTCTTTGGGCACATATCCTGTAGTAAGGCTAAGTTTGAACAGTGACTTAATATGAGGGTTCAGTTCTTCTTGGAGCTCGTGTAAGACACAGCCTGGGACACCGTCTGGTCCCATAGATGCTGTGTTTTTTGCTTTGGAGAGGGCAGCTTTCACCTGTGCATCTGTGATGTCAGGGAGGTTACATTCAGTTAGGATAGGCATTTTCTCCTTTGGGGGGGAAGGGGGGGGAGACGTTTGTGCTGAATCTGTCTGCCAGGATGTTGGCTATGTCTGTAGGTTTGGTATATTTTGTACCGTTATGCAACAATTCAGAGCATATCTGGGAGTTTCCGCCCATGTTCCTGACATAACTAAAGAAGGCTTTGTGATTATCTTTAATGTCTAGGGCAATTTTTCTTTCGAAACTGGCCTTTGATGATTTTATGAGGGATCGAAGTTTCTTGCTAATACTGATCAGAGATGCCTTCCCTTTTTGGGATTTTGCTCTGACATGTAGTAGCTTCCTCCTTCTGTTGTATAGCCTATTTATGGCCGGGGTCCACCAGACCAGTCTCCTGTTTTTGGAGGAGTGAGTTTTGGTTTTATTTGGGATAGCACGATCCATGCATTCCTGCAGGTGCTCATAGAATGCATTTGTAAAGGATTCTGCGGATTTAGCTGTATTATCTTCTGGCCCAGGGGCTTTGAAGGATTCCACCTCAGTCTTGAGAAGTGCAAAGTTGGCTTTTGAGAAATCCTTTACAGTGATTTCCTTGGCTGGGGGTGGGGACGGGATATGGATGTCCAGGGAAATTTGTTTATGGTCTGATCTTACCAATGAGGGGTTTACCTCTGGTGTGGAACATAGAGTCCCCATGTTGGTGATGATCAGGTCCAATATGTTGTTCCCTCTTGTGGGAGTGGTGACCAGTTGTTCCATTGCGTTAGAGTTTATAAATTCAAGGAACCGTTGGGCGAGGGTGTTTGGGCTTGAGTAGTTTTCCCAGTCAATGTTTGGGTAGTTGAAGTCACCCAATAACATAGTGTTTGGAGAGACCTTCATATTCTCCAGTGTTCTCAGGAATGCCAAGTGGGGTTCCTGCAATAGGGAGGTGATCTGTAGCAGGCTACAAACTGAAAGGCAGTTTTGCCCGCTGTTAGTTGCACATGGATGGTTTCCGATGCTTCGTGCAGTGCCACTATCCTGGAGGTGTAGGTATCTTTGATGAATATAGATACTCCACCTCCTTTTGTGCTTCGGTCTGAGTTTTGAGGCCGAAACGCATGGTATGAGTTAGAACCTGGTAGTGCTGGGGTGCTCTCAAGAGCCTTGAATCAGGTTTCTGTTACTGCACAGACATCGATTTTCTCCATACTGAGGAGAGCCTCGAGTGCGTGTATCTTGAGGTTTAGACTTCTAGCATTGAGTAACATTACCTTTAGTTTTTTTTATCCTTGGGTTGTCTATGGAGGTGGGTTTGTCCTTTGAGCCTTGCCTAAAAAAGGCACTATGGGGGTGGCAAGAGCCTTGGCCAGTATACGAAAGCCTAAGGGTGACAGCTGCAAGCCGACCCTAGCAAAGCAACGTGGCTTGTCGAGCATGTCATCCCAGGCTGAAAGACACTGGATCCCCTTTGAATAACACCAATACTTTAGCCAATTGTTGAAACTGATCATTTTGTCTTTATACTGTGGCATCATTCTTGGTGAGGGCAAGATGCTATTCAAGGTCAGGGTCATACCAGCCTGGGCTACATGGTCAGAGAGCTCCTCTATGTCTCTTTTCATGTAGTCCAGGGAGGTACGTCTCAGGTCATTCACACCAGCATGGACAATGACGGAGTCATACTTGTACTTGCTTTGGAGTGACCTGAGTGCTTGCCTTATGTGGTGGATCCTGGCACCAGACAGGCAGCTTACAGTGACCTTCTCCTTGTTCAGTCTGGTGAGTGGGCCGTCAGTGTGCCGGACAATAGAGTCCCCTATAAAAAGTGTATTTGGTGTGTTGTTTGGCCTTAAGGGCTGTGGTTGTGAGGCACACTGATTTTGTGAGATATGTGATTCATGGGTATTGTTGAGGGGTGGCTGTTGCTTGGATATCTGCTTAGGAGGTCTTTGCTGTTTAGGTAGATTTTTATTTAGTGCCTCCCGAGTATGTTTTTGTGTGTTTATGTGTTGGGTATGCAGATGCAATAGGTCTGTGTGAGACTGGATTTGTGGTGTGGGTGGTTACCTTTTCCTCCTGACTGACTGCCAGTCTTGGGTTGAGAGAGCTCTGCCTCCAGTTTGGCTGTGTAACTGCATCTCTCACATGTATTAGAGTTTGTTGGAAGGAGGAGAGGGTTGTCTGTGTACATAAGGCAATTGCAACATTGCCTCAAAATTCCCAGATTCACCAGCTGGACTGGAGAGTAGCCTTGAAACTGACCCTTGGACATACCAGATTAGTATAGGGAACTGTTTTTTTACTGATTAGATGATTAGGAAAGGGAACTGATTTTTCAATTGATCAGGAAGGACCAATCGGGAGTCTAATACTTATGAGAAGTCAAGGAGGGTGTAGTGCTTTAATTAGTTAGTGTTTCCTTATAAGAGCTGAGCAAGTGAAGGGCTTTAGAAAGAGAATAGAGTGATTACTTTGAGAGTTTGAACAGTTCTAAGATAAAAAGTGAAGTGCAGACTTTGTGGATTCTGGAATAGTTTAAACTTGTTTAGGCGGTGCTGTCCGACGCTGCTCAGTGTGCAAAACCGTGCAAAAAGAGAGTTGTAGGGTTTTAAGAGAGAGAGATGGAGTTTAGAATTGACACAAAATGGCCAATAAAACTACAGCTTCTAGGTAATAATATGCATATATATATATATATATATATATATATATATATATACATATATATATATATATATATATATATATATATATATATATTGCTGTATATATAGACATATATATGTAGAGATATATATCTATAGATGTATGTATATGTGTGTATATATATATATATATATATATATATATATATATATATGTAGATATTTATATATGTATATAGATATGTATATATCTGTTTAGATATAAATATATATATACACACACACACACACACACACACACACACACACACACACACACACGCACGCACACACACACACACACACACACACACACACACACACAAACACATACATCTACATGTTTAAATACATTTCCTGTACTGTTGAATGCCTGTGCTGGATGGTATGTTTGTAAAAACATCACAGTTATGTATATCTGACATGGCTTAGTGGTAAATCACTTTTGTTATGGTGTGCAGGGTTCTGGGTTTGAACATTGCAGAGGCTGTTTATTTTGTTGCTGGACAGAACAAGGGCCATTGGATACAGAGTGTTTAAGGCACTTTTAAGCAGGTGTAAGCAGGTTTGCGTGGAGGTAAGCACTGCTAACTTCTGGTTACAGTTCCTTATACTCAGCTTCTAAATTGCTTAACCTGTGTAGGCATTGCTTACCCCTGCATAAACAGGCTTAAACTCACTTACTGCTGCTTAAAAGTGCTTAATCCTGCTTACCCCCGTGCTAATTTCTTTAAAAGACATGAAAAAGGGTTGATAGGAAAGTGGTGAAAAAGGGGCACAAAGAGGGAAAGACAGTAGGGAAAATAACTAAGAATGTACAGGAAGGGTGTAGGGAAGGTCCATAGCTGCCCATTTCTTCTACAGCAACAGATGCGCATATATACTGAATTTGGAGATAGATTTAGACACTCATACCCCTGAGAGAAGAGTGAGAACAACAGTAATATGTTTTTAAGCCATTTAGATTACATGTGTTCAGTGGACACGTGTGTGAAATTGACAGCTATGTATGGGGCAAGATTTTTTTGGGGAACAGATTGCCCTTTTTTCAGGTGAGAGTGGGATGTTGGGGAGGGATAGTAGGTATATTTGGGGAGGTAGGTTGGGTAGGTTAACAGATAAGACAAACAAGATGCATACAGGGGCAGTATATGACACGTGGGGGGTAAATACCTTGATGGCGAGGGGTGTTGGGAAAATTGGAAGCCCATGAGCCCCCTAGGGACTGAGGTCCCCACCAATGGGCAGTTACCACTGCACCTTCACATGGTGAAGGCTGAGTAGGAGAGCCAGGCTGACCTTCTAGTTGCAACACATGGCCGTCAAGCTGGCATAGCAAATCTTCGTCCTCCCTGTGGAGCTCGCTATGCACCATGACCTGGACCTGGCAACAGGTGCCAGGTTCCTGTCCGCACCCACTCCCAGTGGGGGGTGAGCCCCATCCACTGAGGTGGTTTCACCCGAAGGTGGTGCAGGACCAACAGATGAGGAGGTCCTAGGTTGTGACCCAAATGTGCTGGTGCCCGGTGCCACGGCCAGCTGAGGTGGGACAGGTGGGTCTGCCGGGACCCACCTTCCCATACGTGCTATGGTGTTTAAGTTTTATCAACATATGTGATGTGGTAATAGTCAACACCTTCCAGGATTAGGTATAACAGCATGCATAGATATTCCCATTAACCCAAACACCAGATATGGAACAGTTGCATAGCAAACAGAACACATCTATATATTTCAACATAGCACATGCATAGAAACAGATTTAAATAATTATCAAACAATAGGACATATGCCTCAACATTAGGTCAGCACATACTATTTGAGTTATGTGTTTAGTTTATTGTTGCAGATATGGTCGGGGGAGAGAAAGATGTCAGTTAACAACTACAATATTCCTGCAGTTTGCATTATTTTCCTTGTCAGTGCTGTGATCTGTACCTTACAAGTATTAGTACACTACCCTATTGCCTTAGTTTGGACAACGGTATGGCTATTGACAACTATATACATGAACTGGTTTTACCTGCAGTATACACCTCTTACCTGGTATACCTGTGTAGGTATTGTTTGCTAACACTACCTAACTGTTTCTACACATATTCCCAGATTCTAGGTTGATGTTATGCACATACCTGTCCATCTCTTTTTGCACACACTCTGGGCATGTCTTCACCACATGCAGGTGAACCGGGACATATTTCCACTCTTGCCCTCTTAAACCTTTAGTGACTTGTACAATGACAGGTTTGTTTTCATTGACATTTTCCAAATATGTACAGGTCTGATAGTCAGTTATATGACATGACATGCTGCCTACATGTCAGAAATTGGCACATTGATATGGCAGGGGGCAGGTTAACAGCCAGCAGATATGGGCCAGATAACTGGACATTCTGGACATTTCTGTACACTTCTGGGGTATGGTTCTACATACAGCTTACTACCACTCCCAGGATTTGAACCATGGCTGTGTCTGCTAAAAATAAGGCACTGTCCATCATAGTTGAATATGCTATATAAGTATTGCTGTGTATTTCTTGTCTGATTTCTGTCTATAATTCTCCTGTGGTTTTACATTCTGACCTTGTACATGTACTCTTATACATGATTTCCTAGACAGCTGTATTATGTAGTAGAGTGTGGGTGACAGTGATGAGTAATACCTTATTATTCTGAGCAACTGCAACACTAACAATGACATACAATACTAGAGTAAACAGTACCAGTACAGGATATCAATATTTTATTTATAGACACAGTGTTCGTATCTGACAGACCTGTGGGAGCAATGCTTGTTAGCACTACCTGCATGTTGCCACACAAATTGCCAGATTCCACATTAGTATTATGCACATACATATTACTCTGTTACAGTACACACTCTGGTCACAGCTTGACAACATGGGGGTGGAGATGAGACATACTTGGCTACTTACTCTCATAACATTTTTGGGGGTTGCTAGAGTGACCGATTTGTTGTTATAGATGTCTGACAATCAGTTGTATGTCTTGTTTACTGCCTAAACATCTGGGATCATCCCACTGGTTTGCCAGGGGGACAGGGTGACAGGCAGCAGCTATGGGCCGATTTACTGGACATTCTGGACATTTTTGTACATTTGAGGGGTATGATTCTGCATACAGCCTACTACTACTCACTGGATTCGAACCATGGCTGTGTGTGCAAACAATGCAACAGTTCACGTCACAGTTGAGTGTGCTATTTGGATTTTGTTGTCTACCTTTTCAGTGTTTTCTGTCTAAGTTTCTCTCAGTTGTACTATTTGATCTGTTGGGATTACAACAGTCATATACAGACATTCCTAGACAATTTACTTATTTAGCAGAGTGTCGGTAACAGCGCTTATTACAAGAGTACTATTAAGTGATTGCAACTCTACATTACCATATGATACCAGAGTGAACACATGCAGTCCAGCAGTTAGAACTTAATTGTCAGACTATTATGCTTTTATTTACATACAACCTATATGAGACTCTCCCTGCCCCATTCTCTGGTGTATGCAGTACATGCCTTAAACAATACAGGTTTTATACAGGCAATTAACTTACTACTAATTTTAGATTTGTTTCTTATGACAGTACATGCAAGAGTATTACTACCCTGCCTCACGTCGCAACTGCTCCAGTCTACAGCCATGGGCCTCCTGGTTCAAAGCCCGCTCACTTGCCGCTGTGAAAGACATAAGAGGGATATTTAGCCATACCTATCCATAATATACATGAGCTGGCAATTATTAAACAGGTAGTGGACTGATACTTACACACAGCTGGGACTTCCCCTGTCCTCCTAGCCTCTTGGATCCACTGATCCAAGAGATCCCCCTTTTTTAGGTCGGCATCACTGAACACTGCTCACATGAAAAAACTTTGTAAAAAAGAAATGAGCCAGCTTCAGGAACACAAACCACTATTTATTGCTGTTTATTGTGAGCACTTTTGTAAGAGTAAATACTCCAACTTCTTCAGACAGACTCTAGGACAAAAAGACATGCTTTATATATTATTATTATGAACAATTAGTCAATCAAGCAATCATACAAATTAGATAGGCTCCAAGCCCAATCAACATTAACGTTTCAAACAAGTCATAAAACCTTAGTGTCATAAGCGAGTTACATTCAGCAAGAAAAATCCATCAACATTCTTACCAAAAGGCACTTTTGGGAAAACTCCATTATGAAATATAAAACATTCATGAAGAATCACGTAACATTATAAAACATTATAAAACCCATAGCCGTCTGACATGGTCAATCTAAAACATACAAAGGGCCTGACCTACTCAACAGTTTGGGGTATGCCAGTGGCACTGGTGAGGTCACAGGCGAGACAGTCCCAGGCTTCCACTTTGTATTGGGAACACTGGTACTGACCCTGCAGCAGTCTCATGTCATGGTCTTTCCCAAGGAGTCCTGCCATGACTCTGGACTCCTGGATGCCCCAGTGCTGTGCCTGAAAGCGCACACCCTCTGTAGTGCCTACAAGGGGAAGCTACAACCAGTTATGAGATGTCTTCCTGCCTTTTGGGTTTAAATAGGGCCAGTTTCCCACACTTTGCCATGATTGGATGGTTTTGAAAAGGCTAAGCTATGGGCAAACCTTCTTACCTAAGGCTGGTATTGCTTAAAGGGGTATACCAATGGGTAGAAAGAGTTAGCTGGCCTACACATTGCTTACACCTACTAAGCTGGGCTGTGCAATGCTTAGCATTGCTTAATAGTTAAGTTGCATTATATTTGCATTGTAGCATTGACTTATTATTCATTACATGTTATATATGTGTTTGGTATCCATGATTCATATGTATGTACACTGTATAGGGTCCTTGTGTTTATTAGGGGATTTCAACACTTTATTACAATGACACCTCACATCTGGGCTTAATTTAGTACTCCAGTTCACATATTCATGTCCTGTAGTTGGTTATACAATATAAAACTGTATATAGAATCTTTTCACATGTTCAGTTTGTATTTCCTATGGTAAGGATCTGTTTGGTGATACCTCAATCTTATGTACTGCCGTGATGGCTTAGTGGTTAATTACTGTGACTATAGTGTACAGGGTCCTCGGTTCAAGACTGCAAAGGCTGTTAATTTTGTTTCTGGCCAGAACAGCGGCTGATACATACACTATGATTAAGGCACTTTTAAGCAATTGTAAGTGGGTTTGTGCAGGTTTGCACGAAGGTAAGCAATGCTAACCACTGGTTAAGTATGCTTACAGTGAGTTAGCTTCAATATTGCTTAACCTGTGTGCGCATTGCTAATCCCTGCGGAAACAGGCTTAAACCCATTCACTACTGCTTAAATATGCTTAACCTCGCTTACTACTGCGTAACTATGCTTACTATTATTTACTAGTACTTACACCCGCTTACCACCACACTAATTTAGACAGTGATGTCTAGTGGTTCTTGGGCAGGTGGTGGATTTGGCAACTGTATGGATTTATCATTCATTACACATTTTACCTTGCATTTGTATCCCTGATTCCTGTGTACAGATACTGTATGGGGCACTTGTGATTATCTGTGGACTTTGCAACATTATGAAAATGACACCTCACATCTGCATTTAATGCAGTACTCCAGTTCACAAGTATATGTTATGTTGTAGGTTATGCAACAAACTAAATTCATCATAAAGTGATTTGACATGGAAATGGATTGTACTGGAGTGGGACTCGAACCGGGAATGACTGTTCATAAGGCGAATGCTCTACCCACTATTGCTGCACTGCTTCATTTGCATATATATTGCTTTTTATCCTATTGTGCCATTTAAGTTGCATTAACCGTAGCTAAGCAATGGGCAAACATGCGCACTTACAGTTACACTTGATCTGTTTCATAAAAAAAAAATCTTTATATTTAAATGTTGCAACTATTGCTCTTGTACATTTGGAGGGATGTTCCTGGGGGTATGCGAACACCTATGAGCGGTCTTGCTCATTCTTACCCCTACACTGCTGCTCTTGATTGCAGGGGCGTGTATATTCTGAGAGCTCTGCTCTCAGACACGCCCCCTGCACTTGTACATGCTCCGTGTCCATGTAGGAGCTCAGGCAGCATGCCTTCATTACTATGCATGGCACGCTGCTGTCCTGCTCCTAAATGGCCACTTCCATGCAGGACTAAGCTAGTCCTGCATAGAAGGAAAGTGAATCCAGGGGATTTTTTGTCAAATAATAGGCCTAGACAAGTGAAATTGTTTTAAGAGTACAGAGATTTTTGCTGACAGCTACAGGTTTGGTGGTAGAAAAGACAAGCAGACTGAGGAAAGACTGGTAGTAATAATTCATCGACACATTGTTGTGGAATTTTGTTTTTAAACTGTCAAGGTATGGATTCTATGGAAAGTGAATGAACTAAAAAGAGTGGATTTCATAGGGCAAAAGTGAAAACATGGAATGCTTTGCTTTTTAGATATGTAAAAAGGTTGCAAGCATTTCAGGAAGAAATCTGGTAAAGCTGTCTGGTTGAAGCTAGAATGGCATGTCTTGCAATGCCTGAAAGTATAGGTCTCAGTAAGACCAGAGTTTTTATTCTATTTTCTTAATTGTACTTTTTATTTTTATTTATTCATCCTTTGCTGACCAGATTAGTCCCAATAAGCAAGTCACCTCTTTTAAGGAGAGAATTGGAGTGATATGTATAGGCTCATATGATCATAGGAAGTTACTAGGCTATTGGCCATGAGGCCCTTACAAGCCTAGCCAAGAATTTAGCCCATGTTCTGACAAGTAAGCACCTGATGCCCCTCCCCTGTCCAGCAGGGACACAGGTGGAATTGCAGGGGAGTATTATCTGTTCCCCATCCAATTATCCAGGTTGTGATAAAAAAGGGTTAATGAGTTACTCTGCTTGACATAGAGATGGAGTGTATTCCACAGAAGGTGGAGTCTCTGGGATACAAATCTGTCCTGCCAACAAGTCCTATTGATGTCACAGACCAGGTAGAGGTCCTGCATGCTGGTTAGTTGAGTGGAGCTTAACTTCCTGATATGCAGCAGTCCCGTCAAGGTGAGATCTAAGATTGCTTTACATACAAGACATAGGTAACCTCTGAGGAGTCAGTATAAAACTGAGTAGAGGTGCAGGACTTTTAGCCTGTCTCTGTAGGGTAGATGTTTGAGGCCCTGGATACTCCTAGTGTGGAAACTGTGTGGTTTGTCCAACTGCTACATGCTTTGTGAGGTACATGCTGAAAGGGGCATTCTATTCAATAATGGGTCTAATAAGGGAAGAATACAGGAATGTTATAACCTCCTTGTCTCTGGATGAGATACCCTTACTAATGAGGTGGGCCATGTAGAAAGCTTTCTGTACAAAAGAGGCAATATGGTAGTCAAAAGTCAGTTTGCTATCAACCTGTGTGCCCAAGTCCCTCATAACTGATTGCGTGGTTAGGACCTTGTTATTAATGTGATCATTTGTGGGGACGTCACTCTCCCAAAGGGGATGATGATGCATTTTTTGGCATTCAGTTTGAGGCCATGTTTCTGATACTAGTCATTTGTTTGGGTGAGACCCTCTGGGAGAATGGTCACATCACTAGAGGAAATGATGACAGCACCCAGCTTGCAGTCATCTGCAAACTTGGTCAGCCATAGCCCACTGGTTGTAGCCTGCACCTGAAAAAAATATATCACAAACAACAGAGGCCCCAAGACCAATCCATGGGGTACACTGCTTGTTATGGGTCTACTGCTTAAGGTGGCTTCCCCTATTTTGACTAGTTGGGTTCTATCAGTGAGCCAGTTTGCAACCCATCTGGTAACATATGGATTGATGCTTAGTTGAGAGATTTTATCTGTTATACCCGAATGGGGAATAGTATCAAAGGCTTTGGCCAGGTTAAGATATGCTGTTTGCACAGTCTTCCCCTCATCCATGGCTTTGGTGACTGTCTCAAAGAAGTCGACCTAATCTAACAGGCATGACCTCTCCTTGACGAAATCAAACTGTGTAGGGTTGAGCATTTGGAAGTTGGCAATGTCCTTGTTAATGAGGTCAATGATCAGGCTAGTTAGGCTGATTAGTCTATAATTTCCTGGATCAGTGGATGCTACACCTTCATGCAAAAGGATGACAGTGGCTGTCCTCCACTTGGCTGAGATGAAGCCATTACTCAGACTCTGGCTGAATAGGGTCCCTAATGGTACTGCAAGTTCCTGCCTGAGTTCATGTAGGATGCAGCCTGAGATGTTAATGGGTCCCATGAAGGCTGTATTTTTTGACTTTGAGAGGGCAGTGATGATTTGCTCCCTAGAGATAAGGGGAGGGGGGGGCAGGTGCTGGGGATGTCCTGATTTACTGATGGGGGAACAGAGGGCTGAAGTTTTCACTGAACCTATCTGCCAGCAGGTTGGCTATATCTGTGGTGTTTGTGAATGTGGTATCCTTGACCACCACTTCTGAGCATATCTGAGTGCTTCCTTTGAGATTGCAAACATATGTGAAGAAGGCCATATGATTGTCTTTAGTAGATGTGGCTAGTTTTGACTCGAAGTTTGCTTGTTCAGGCTAAGTAGAGATTGCTTCCAATGAGGCACATGCTCTTTCTTGGTCCTGGACAGCAATTTTTTTCCTTTTATTATAGAGTTTATTTATTGCAGATGTCCACCAGCCAGGTTTGCTCATTCTTGAGGAGGAGTATTTTGTCCTTTCAGGTGTTCCTGATTCCATGCAGCTATATAAATGCTTGTATAGTCCTTTAGTGTAGGTTTAGATATATGTGCCAGTACCTATGGAGGGGGAGGGGGGCTGTGAAGTTCTTTATACTTTCCCTCAGGAGGTTGTAATCAGTTTTGGAGTTGGTAAAAATTTGACCAAGACATCAAGGAACTTTCTTTACTCTTTTAAGCTACTAGATGGTGTTGGATGGCTCCTACTGCAGCAAGCAAGAGGCCTGAGGATAGGAGGAGCATGGGGAGGAGAGAATAGCTATGGAGAGGTTGGAGGTGGAAAGTAGGTGTTATGGAGAAAATTGTTCAATATGGAGCTTCAGAATGCAAATAAAGATTCCTGTGTGTTGAACATTAAAAATGAGCAGTGTTTAGCTGTCTCCATGGAGAAGGAAGTAAGTGAGCCACTGGAGTGGTGCAGATAACAAAACTGACATCAGGAGGCCTTGCAGATGAAGTTCTGTTAAAAAAATAAGTACGCAAGATGATACAGGTGGCAATTTTGCTGTTTCATGGGTTATGATGACAGATAACTTTTTTTGGAAGTGCTGAAGATGGTAATGTGGAAAAGGAACTGGTTGATATGGCAGCAGTAAATGTAGAAGGACAGAAAGTAAGAGAGGAAAGCAACAACTTACAAAGAATGTGTTTGTTTTTTGGCAGCAGATAATGCAGTGACTAAAACTTAAGCAGCAGTGACAGCAGGCAAAAAAAAGAGCTGCAATAAATTGCAGGTAAAACTGTTTTTAAAAAGAAAAGAAGCACAACTGTGAGAATGGGAACAAGAAATGACATTGTAATAGACAGACATTCTCTACGGGACAATTTGATAACTGTTTTTAATTTTAAAGCTCACAACATTTACTGGCAATCATTAGCTGACCGGAGTTCTGCTGTGGCGACCCCTAACCTGGAAAAGCCGAAAGACACAATATATATATATTGGAACATAAACCTTTTGTGATAGCATTTGAAACTGATGGACTAATGACATTTCTGGAACTTTGTAACAAAAAGAAAGACATTTATCTGCGGAACAATGGAACAATTATTTGTTTTCTGGTAGTAACCTAACTGTTAAAAATAAAGTTACTTTGCAGTTTAGAACTGATGAACTGAAAAAAGACAATGTTAAAAAATGCATGCACAGTCTGTGTGAAACTGTTGCTAATATTGTGAAAGTGAGAAATGAGAAAAACTTACGGAATGCAAGTGGAGGTTTAAAGCTGTTTTGAAATGTAAAAAAAAAAAAAAAACATGGTGAAACACTTGCCAAGTGTAATTTTTGTGGGTGGTTATAGAGGGACATTAAGATATACTGGCAAGACAAAATCATGTTTCTTTTGTGGGGACTTTTCTCATTTAATGAATGAGTGTGATAAGGTACAATGTAACCAATGTGGGGAGAAAGGATATACAGCAAGAAGGCCTGTGTGATTTAATGCAAGTTGTATAAAAAAGGGGGTGGGCGTGGGCAGACATACTTTTGGATGTATTGTCAATAGCAAATAGTAAAAAATTAAAAAGAAAGGGAAAGAAAAGAAAACATACACGAGGAAGAACAGCAATAGGCCAGGGTTGGAGTGGAGGTGGGGGGTGAAATAAGTGAATAATAAACTGCACAAGAAGACAAAATATGGAAGGAAAAATGAGGCAAGTGACTGGATGGAGGAAGAGAGGTCCGAAGAAGGGATTGATATGAATATATATATATTTTTTTTTAAGTTCTAGATAGTAAAAAGTCTGATTCTCAGGATAAGGGACTATTTGTACATGAACTCAGGAAAACATATTCAAATGGGAAAAGTGTACAACTAGGAAGCCAAAAACTTAAAAATATTTCACCAAGATTTATAAAGAAGGAAAAACAACAACTTTAAAATCTTTTCAGTAAATGTGAGCAATATTATTAACACTGTAAGAATGTTAGGGTTGCTGGAATGGTGTTCTAAATGTGATGTGAACGTTATTCTGTTAAAAGATGTAAAATTCCTGACAAGTGACAAAAGACTGTAAACAGCAAAATTATGTGATGGAAATAAAATAGGAAACTAAGGAAGTGAACACTGTTCTGGAGTGGCTATGTTTAAAAAAAACAGTGAAAATACTTGATGCAACTTTGTTAAGAAAATAAAAGTTAACAGTTGTGGATGTGTGATGGAGAGAACATATTTATATAATTATAACATTATTTACATATATAACTAGCAATGAAAGAGAGAGTTTGTTTAATCAAATATTAAACTATGTGGTTACCATAAAAATTATAATTTCACGAGACTTTGTGATTTAAGGGAAACGTAAAAAGAAAGGGAAAGGTGTAAAAATACAAGAAAAGATAAAATGTGATAAATTAACTGCATGATGAAAAGTGAAAGGACTTTTAGAAAGGAGGGGTTCTTGGATATGAACTTGATTATTTTGTATTATGTGAATGCTTGGGGGTAGCAGCCAATGGTGATATATTTGTGATAGTTTTTAGATCATTTAACAGTATCAATGGAGGTGATGGAAGAAAAGGAATATATGAAAATAGGATAGGGAAAAAGGAATAATTGAGAGATTATGTGATGAAATTGGAGAATGGGAAGTACTACAGTTATAGAAGTATCATATAACCATTGAGGACTTATATAAAAACGGGTCTGAATGGTGGAGTGAATTTAAAAAAAAAAGTACAAAACATGTTTTGTTCAATGACAGGATGATGAAGAAAAGGAACAGAAAGTGATGTATGGGTAAATGTATATAAATGTATTACAACGTTTAGAGAGAATATTATGATACAGAAATAGAAATATATAAAAGAAATTGAGAAAAGTAAGGCAGCAGTGTTAAGGCAGAAATATTATTTACAAAGGAGAAGGGAGGAGGTGTCTGCATATCTGGGTAAAACAGTAAATGAGGATGATAGTATGATGAAAGAAAATGTAAAAGGAGAGGTAAAAAGAACGTAAGAGTAAATTCTCAGTATTGTAACACTGCATGTATAAAATATATGTAAGAGTAAAAAAAAGGAAAATAAGACAGAATGGAAAGTAAAAGAAAACCCAGAACACATTAAAGAACATTTTAAAAACAGAAATTACTATTAGTGTAAGGAGAGTAAATGTTCATTCAGTATCAGGCCCAGATGGTATAGGGTAAGGAACATACAAGAAATGAAAGGATTGGCATTTATATTTTATAAATGTACTGAATGAATGGTTGAAAGAAGGATTTGCTTAGGACGTGTTATGAAGTGGGATATTAAAGTTTATATGGAAGAAAGATAAGAAGAGTAAAATAAAAAATAGAGACCCATCACAGTAAATAACGCAGGCTGCAATGTTTTCATGAGAATAGTATACAGGAGAATGGAAGGAAGGATGAGGGATAATATGGAAGAGAGTGTATCTGGTATGAAAAGGAAGGGATGTCAACAACCATTACTGGTTGTGAGAGGAGTTGTGGATGATATCATTAAAAGGGAGGATGTGAAACTGATGGTAGGTAATATTAGCAAGGCATTTGATACAGAGAGAATGATTCTTTGTGGGGTGTTATGGAGAAGTATGGACTAAGTAATCAAATTAGGAGTGTGTATATGTCAGCATATCAAAGTAATAGAGTGAGAGTGAGAGTGGATGAGTGGCTGAGTAAAGAAATAAGTATGGTGTGTGGTATAAGACAAAGAATGCCTCACGAGTGGAATATTGTTTGCACAGGTAAGGAATACAACAGTGAGTGAAGTAGCTTACAAAATGAAAGATGCTAGATAAGTGATGCAAAAGGAGGTGCTGTTTCCAATAGTTTTGACATATGCAGCTGATATAGTTTTAGTTCCTGAGAACAAAATATGGATGAGGGAAGTGTTGGTTTGTTTGAATGGATGTATAAAAAAAGTGAGAATGACCTTGAGTAAAGATAAAAGTAAGTGCTTGTATGATGTAGTAAAAATGGGGGAGGCTACTTTTCAATGAATGAGGCCTCTTTGCTAGGGATACATTTTGGGAAAAATTATATAGTTATGATGCAATGGGAGGGTCTGATAAAAGAAATAAAAGAAATATGTCTTCTGTGGAGGACATATAGATTATCATTCAGGAAAAAGGTTTATCTAGGGAATTCTGTATTAATGGGAAAACAGCATAAATGTCAACTGTTTACCTGATTTAACAAGATAATACAAGGAAACTGTGCAGTTGGTGTTTTCTTTCACACAGGGTTCAAGATTAAACCTAGTGAAAAGAGTTATGTAATATATAAGTGAAGATGAAGGGGTATTGGGGTTACTAAACCCATTTTTATTCAGCTTTTTTTAACTTGTATAGAGTATTAAAAGGAAGAGAATAATAAATTAATGATGAAAATAAATAAATATAAGTAGAAAAAGTTCTAGGAGATGATTGGAATAAGAAAGTTAAAAAAATAAAGAAAAAATACTAACATAAAAATAAAAAAAATTATGATATAGAAAAAGATAGAAGGATGTGGTATAATAATGTGATAAAACATAATTACTATGTAAATCCACATGAAATTTTACCAAAAGAAGTGATTAAAGCTATTAATGTCAGGAAAAAGTTGTATACCAAGATAATAGAATGTCAGGATTTCCTATGAAGACTAGTATTAAATAAGTTACCAGTAACGGGGAATATGCCGCATCTTCTGAGTGCTACTGGAGTGAAGGCAGCAAGACCTGGGCTCATGCTCTTCTGACTACTCACACACCAACTACACACACAAACTGACTGCTGTGAGATTAGAACCCTTACCTATCTAATTACACAAGCTACAGAACACAGTACTTAATGCTCGCACTAGTGCAGATGCCTGAAAAGAAAGATGAAAGAGTATGTTTATTTTGTAGGGAGGAAGAGATTACAGCGCATATGTTGTTGAAATGTAAAAGGGTGGTGAAACTCTAGAAATAGTTGTATGAAGAAAATGTTTTTGAGAATATTAATGAAAACAAAATATAGACAGATATGAATATGATTATGTGTGAACTCTGGCTTTAGATGATTGACACTGTCGAAGTGACATCCCCACCCCATTTGCAAAAAAACAGGAAAAGGAGTTGTGTACGGAGTATGGACAAGAAGAAAGAATACGTTAGAAGGGTAGCTAATAATTGATTTTATGTAATATATGTTAACTTATTTGAAATAAAAGACTGAACTAAATTTTGTTTAATGGAAAATGGATTTTGGCAGCTATATTATGAAAAATTAGATCATGGTTATGGAAGAAGGATTAGGTTCAGTTATGGAAGAATAAATTAAGATGTTATAAGAAAAACGATAAATAGTAAAAATAAAAATGTGTACATATGTGCCTGTAAATATGTACATTTTATGAATATGTAAATAATGTGTGTTTTTATGTTGCTTAAAATAAAGGACACCTACTCTTTTTGATAGGTGCTGTGGGATCATTTGCATTCACCTGAGCTACCATCTTAGGTAGATGGGGCCTTGGTTTAACAGCTTAGCTGGAGAATGGCACACTGACATGTCCTGCAGCCCTGTTATGCTGCACTTTACTGTAAGAACTTAATCCATGCATCTTGAATGGGAAATACAACCCACACCCTTCCGATCTTCTAGCACCAGAGGCAAGTGTCCTGCCTGTTGTGTTACTGACACCGCACCATTTATGTATGTATGTATCTATCTATCCACTGATTTATTTTCTGAAGATGGTAGAAGTGCAGGTGCCATAAATATGCATGTTTTAACTGATCTTAATCCATGGGTGCTGGGTGGAGGTGCAGACGACTGTGGAGTTGAACAGACCCCACTGAGATAACACTTTACCTGCTTGTTTAAATGCTAATGAGGCTTCAACTATGCATATCTCTTCTACTTAAAGCAGCAATGAGAGTGGAGGGGGTGAATCAAGAGATGAGGAGAATGTTATACACTGGTTCCCACTGAAGACTCAAACAGAGAAGATGCAGGCTGATTGTGTTATATTAGAATAAAATTTGCATTATAATTTGATAGCCCAGGCAGGTACGGCCCTAGCCCTGAGTAGCATCCTGCCATCACCCAGATGACTGACACAAAATGACTGACTTCAACAATTGGCTAAGTTTCTGGTGTCATTCTAAGGGGATCCAGTATCTGTCTGCCTGGGATGACATGATCGACAAACCACGATGCTTTGCCAGAGATGGCCTGCACCTGTCACTCCTGGGATTCCGGATACTGGCTAAGGCTGTTGCCATCCCTATAGTGCCTTTTTTTAGGCAAGGTTCAAATGACAAATTCACCACCATAACAGGTACAAGCAAGCAAAATCTGAGGGTAATGCTACTCAATGCTAGAAGTCTAAACCTCAAAATGCACTCACTCGAGGCACTCCTTAAAATGGAGAACATCAACATTTGTGCAGTGACAGAGACCTGGTTCAAGGCTCCAGAGAGCACCCCTGCATTACCAGGCTATAATTCATACCACACCTTTCGGCCACCTAACCTGGAATGAAACACTAAAGGTGGAGGCGTGTCCATATTCATTATGGATATCCACACCTCCAGGCTAATTGCTCAGCATAATCCATCTGAGATTATCCAAGTGCAACTAACTCTGGGCAAGACTGCAATCCAAATTGTAGCTTGATACAGATCCCCGACCATGCCCCAGGATTCCCAATCCTCATTTCTTGACACACTGGAAAATATTAGGGTACAACCTAACACCCTAACAATGGGTGATTTCAACTACCCCACCATTAACTGGGAAAACTACTCATGTACCAACTCTTGTGCTCAACATTTTCTGGAATTCATAAATTCCAATGCCTTGGATCAACTTATCCACACCCCCAACAGGGGCAGCAATATCCTAGACCTGGTCATTACGAACATGGACAACTGATGTTCCACACCAGAGTTCAATTTCTCGTTGGTCAGATCCGACCACAAGCTAATCACCCTAGACATCCATATCCTGCCCCCACCCCATTTTAGGGAAACCACCGTAAATAATTTCTCCAAAGCCAACTTCACGCTTCTTAAGACAGAAGTGGCAAACTTCACGACACCCAAGCTGACGGACAATAGAGGTACGACTGCTGAATCCTACACAAATGCACTTTATAAGCACTTAGAAGAGTGCATGGCTTATGCAATACTTAACAGAACCAAGATGCTATCCTCCAAAAAAGGAAGCCAATCTGGTGGTCCACTGCCATAAACAAACTCTACAACAGAAGAAAGAAACTGTTGCAAAAAAAGAGTAAAATCCCATGACTGGAGGAACTCCCTGGTCAGCCTCAGTAAGAAGCTGAGATCTCTCATAAAATCCTCCAAAGCTAGTTACAAAAACAAAATCGCCTCTGATTCTAAAGACAACCACAAAGCATTCTACAGCTATGTCAAGAATCTCAATTGCAACACTCAGATCTGCTCTGAGTTACAGCACAATGGCACTAAATATACAGAACCAAATGATATTGCAAACATCCTGGCAGATAGGTTCAGTGCTAACTTTAACCCCCTCTCACCCCATAAAGGGTCCATCTTTATACCAGAAGAATGCAAAGATCCTATAATCATGGCTGCTCAGGTCAAAACCACACTCTCCACAGCAAAGAACACAGCATCCATGGGACCTGACAATATCCCAGGCTGCATTCTACACAAACTACAGAACAAACTGGCACCCCACCTAAGTACCATGTTCAATCATAGCCTCACCTCAGGCTTTGTGTCCACTAAATGGTGCACAGCAATGGTTATCCCACTCCACAAAGGGGGAGCCACCATGGACCCCGGGAACTACCGCCTCATTAGCCTGACAAGCCTGGTCTGCAAGGCTATGGAACGTATCATCATGGAACTTATAAACAATGACATTGGTAATCTCCAAACTGTGGACCCCACCCACTTCGGGTATGTAAAAGTCAGATCATGTTTCCTAAATCTGATAGACTTCTTTGATGCGACCGCCAAAGCCGTAGATGAGGGTTAGGTGGTTCACACAGCCTATCTAGATCTCGCCAAGGCTTTCAACACCATCCCCCACTCTGGAATTATAGATACACTCACTAAACTAGGTATAAATCCCAATGTCACAAGATGGGTTGCCAACTGGCTCACTGTCAGAACCCACACTGTGAAAGTAGCAGACTACAAATCAGACTTCAGACCAGTGACAAGTGGAGTAACACAGGGTTCAGTCCTGGGTCCTCTCCTGTTTGGTATCTACTTCTCTGAAGTACAGGCTAACACAGAAGATCTTTGGCTAATGAAGTTCGCAGATGACTGCAAACTAGGAGGCATAATCAAAACTCCTAATGATGTGGGCATCCTAAAAAAGGGCCTCACTGAGACAGATGCCTGGTGTCAAAGCCATGGCCTGAAGCTCAATGCCAAAAAGTGCATTGTCATCCCTTTTGGTAAAAACTCTGTACCTATGAACTATCACATAGGTGGTAGTCTACTTAACACCGAAAGTGCGATAAGAGACCTTGGGACACAGGTGGACAGTAGTCTCTCCTTTGATAACCACATCGCCACAGTAGTCAGGAAATCCTTCTGCATGGCACACCTTATCACAAAATGTTTCTCATCCAGGAAAAAAAAGAGGTCATTGTTCCCCTCTACTCATCACTCATTAGACTCCATTATAGAGTACAATGCACCTTTTAGTATGTACCTTACAAGACATCTGTAGCAACTGGAAAGGCTGCCGAAATACCTCACAAAGAGGATTATCGGCCTCAAACAGATGCCTTATGCAGATCGTCTCAAGAAACTCCAGCTTTACCCCATCGCATATCGCCTACTCAGAGGCGATCTCTGCTTAATATACAAAGCTATATCAAACCCAGAGCTGTTGGACATGTTCCACTTAAAGAAATCCCAATCCCTCCAAGCTACATGCTCTAGGGACCTAAACCTTGTCACCACAATAAACTGAACATGCTAGAGGGATAGATTCCTGTCCCAGAGACTTCCTATACTCTGGAACAAACTACCTATCTATATCAAACAAAGCTCCTCATTAGCACTCTTCAAGAAAAATCTTGACGATTAGATGGGAGATAGAAAATTCATCCGGGGGATCACTTCTGTGGCTCTGCTCAACAGGGGCACAGGAAAATACTTTTCTTGGGTGGTGAAAGTCAGGGTACCTTTAGGCTATGTATAGGCCCTAGAGCCAATAGCCTACTGCCTACCTATGAACCTATGAACCTATGATGTTTAAGTAATGTCGTATGGTCTAGGTACACTCATTAACACCTGATACAGACCTTGGGTAAGCATTCAGTCTATAGCTCTGGTGAATGAGAGATGTATGCTGTATTGCTATGTAAAGGGCATTGGGAAACTTCTTGGAGCCACACCTTGCTAAATCTGCAGAGATTATGGACACTACCCTCATATTCCTCATCTGAAATGGGTTTAACAAATCTTAATCACAAGGATGAAATTTAGTTCAGCAGCCTAGTAAAGGGCTGTAAGAAAATTTAAATTTCAGTGAAGCACTGTTTCCAGAGATAATAAGGACTGTAACAATGGTCATCAGCAGGACCAAACAGTGACAATGGTGCTCTGTATGAGGCTGTGTGAGAGGAAATGCTCTGATTCATAGTGAAAGAGCAGTTATTGATAGTAGGGTATGAGTGATAGACAACTGATGTAATTGCCTTTTAAAATATTTTCTTTCGCATGTGTCTTCCCAAGGTGCTGTTGTTCTTTTTACATGATCCTTGGGTTTGAATGGCAAGATGTTCAATTGTTGTTCCTTATGATGAAATCATCCAATTTCAGTGATTTGAGAGCTTTTTTTTATAGATACCATGTCACTGGACTGCCACTCTTCCATACTCTCAAAGGGTGGTCCTGGCAGACATGTGAGCTCTCTTGGAATGCCCAGTAAAATGCACTTGTATAAGTGAAACTTAACATAACAATTGATGCTGTGTTGCAGTGGCATAAGTTATATAGGTGCTACCCTCAATGCAATGCTGGCCAGATTCCAAAAATGAAGGTGTCTTCCACATGCTCCAGATGTCATGAACTCAAGCAGAGCTACATAAAAAGACAGTTGGATTTAAAAAAGATACAGAGCATTTTTTGTACAGGAAGGAGGCAAGAGGCCTGGAGAACAATGCTTGGAAATAAACCAAACAGTAACTATATACAAAAGGGATGGAAAATCCACACTGTGGGAACTCAAAAACAATACAAGCAAGAACACAAGAGTATGATTAAACAATGATCACTGTTTCAGTAATCTAAGCTATATTGGTAGATAATCATAGCTTAGGTATGAAAAGGATAAAAGAGAGGAGGCCAATAAAGTAAAAATCCTGGAACTCCTGAAGAATGGTCCTAGCAAAGCCTGTTATGGACCAGGAGAAGGAATCCAGTTTGTTGTACTTTGTAAAAGTGTGTACAGATGACCATATCACTGCCTTCGAATACTACAGTCCACCCCTTTCTAGAAAGCCATTGAAGAAGCCAAAGCCCTTATGGATTAGACTGTAACCCTGCCGGGAAGTGGCTTATTATGGTAAGTATAACAAAAGGAAATGACATTAGCCAACCACCTACAACTGGCCTGTTTTAAAAGTGATTTGTATTTCCTCTCACCTTCATAGGGGACAAACAGCTGATCAGCTTTCCGGAAGGTTCAAATTTTGTCTAAGCAGTATTTGAACTGCCCATGGGCATCAAGAGTGTGAAGGATCCTTTACCCCTCGTTCCCTGGTTCAGGAAAGAAAACTGGGAAATGAGTAGTCTGGGAAAAAGTAAACTGAGACCACTTTAGGCATAAAGGTAGTATTTATTCTCAAAGAAACCCTGTCCCTGTGGAAAACAAGATAGGGTTGACTCATCATACGAGGTTGTAACTCAGATATTCTCCTAGCAGATATCAGAGCACTGAGTATAACAGCCTTCCATGTTATGAACCTCAGTTCATCCGCATGAGCTGGTCCAAATCAAAACAGAATAAGCTTCTCAACCACAAAGTTCAGAGCCCAATGCCGTCCGTTTTCTAGGTGAATGAGTATGTAACAATCCTTTCAGAAACTGTTTAAGCTGAGCATTATTGGAAAGCGGGATCCAAAGGAAGAAGAAGCAGAAATGGTCAGCAAACAGTTCATATATTAGTACTAGGCTGACTGCCCTTGTGGGCTACTTTAAGCCTAGTCAACTATCCAGTGTCATAATCAAACCCTGTACTCTGTGTTTGGAAGGTAAACACCTTAACCATTATGCCAACCTCCCAAAGTTGAGAGAGTGGACTAGAAAAAGCTATTGAATAGTGTCTCACACAAATAATCAAGAACCAAAGTCAACAGGGCCTGAAGAAGATCCTTGTTCTTTGTCTGGTGTGTGTGTGTGTGTGTGTGTGTGTGTGTGTGTGTGTGTGTGTGTGTGTGTGTGTGTGTATATATATATATATATATATATATATATATATATATATAGATATATATATATATATATCTCCTCCCACTCAAACTACACCCACTTATTTCCGATCTCCACCATATACCTCTCCGCTATCCAAAAACATACCCACTATCACCTCCTCTCCTCCACTCTTAATGTATCTTGATCTACCAAACCCATATTAAATTTGTCTGCATACTATTAATAATTCTCTGTCATCCCCATCCAATTCACAAACACCTCAATCCCACTTAGCTTCCCCTCCTTTTTTTCACTCACTCCATCCTGCAGCTTATTTTTACATCTTACTTCACTAGGCATACCTTATTACTCTCTATACTCTTGCTGATCCATCTAATCATCTTACTTACTTTCACATCACCCTACACGCTATTACCCTCCTTTCATAAACATCCTACCAGTACAAACATAAATGATTTTAAGTACCCTAAAGAAATACTACCGATCTCACCTTCAATCTTACCCACTAACACACCACTTCCTAAAATACAAAATACCTCCATCTTACTCTCCAACATCAAAAAATAATACTATGCATATTATATACTTTCCATTAACATTAAGATCTAAACTCTATTCCACCTCAGTACTTTTATCTGGTGACATACTTCCCAATCCAGGTCCAAACTTTAACTCTTGCTCCACTACAAACCCCTCTCCCACCTCAGCCTACCTACCCTCATCACATAAACAAACCTCCTTTTATTGTATTAATATCTGAAGCATTCTCAACAAAGTCCCCCAGTTTCATGCATGGATAGCAAATCACTACTCAGATGTTATTGTAGTTACTGAAACCTGGCTTAAACCTGATAACCTCAATACACATGTTCTCCCTCCTGGCTATAAAATAATCCACCTTGACCGTAATAACAAAAAAGGAGGTGGAGTGGCTGTGATTTATTCTAACCATCTTACTATTACTCATCATACACAGTCTATTCCATCCTTCTCCCCTGCTGAAATGCTGACAGTAACCCTTAAACTTAATAACTATACTACCATTACTATAGTAGCCGTATACATTCCACCAGATGACAACATTCCCCTGTTGGAAAATATTCTCTCTTACCTCTCCCTGAACATCCCAAATTAAACAATCCTCCTTGGTGGCACAAATATAAATTGGCTATCCCTCAATAACCCTGGATCCCCATACCACCTACTCCACAAGTACCCTCTTAGATTGGATTCTTGTCTCAACCCCCTCAAAATATCACAATCCAGGAACTCTTCCTGACTCCCTGAGTGACTACTCACCCATAAAAGTGTTAAGATATGCACATTATCTCTCTAAACCACACAAAAATATCAGCTGACATAATCTCACAAACTTCAGCTCAGAAACATTCAACACCCTTATCTTAAGAGTTCACTGGGACTTTCTCATCCAGCTCCCCTTAGATGATGCTGTCATAGCCTTCAACTCCCTTTTTCTGGATATCTTAAACTCACTAGCCCCACTCCGCAAAATTAGTACAAAAGCAAAAATATCTCCCTGGTGAGATTATATCTACTGATATATTTGTGAGGTAGTCATGTTCCCACTTACCTATCACATAGTACTAACGTCTTGTAGCAACAACTGCTATTGGCTGTTATGTACCTCAAAAACAGAGTGTATCAATTGTTCACTGATGAATCTCAACTACATTTGTAACCATGTTTAGTATATGTTACCATATATCTTAAAATTGTACTATGTTCTACAGCTGTTTTACATGTATGTTTTATTCTTGTCTTACTTCCTCAGCTGGACTAATGACTATTTTAAATGCTATGTATTTTTAACTGTATAATGTAAGTAATACTTAATGTGGACCTTTTCTCCCCGGGCCTTCGCTGAAAATGGACCTGTGTCCAGTCGGACTCTCCCAGTCAACAAATGTAAATAAATAAATAAATAGAGACAGGTCCTGGAAAAATGGCTACAAACAAAAGACCTAGCTGACCTACAGAGATATAAAGAATAAAGAAATCTAGTAAAAAAGCTTGTCAATATATATAAAAAAACATTCTACAAAAACCCTCCAATAACGCTAAAATCTGACCCAAAACATTTTGGCACAAAATAAACCAAATACTTCAGCCAGGTAACCCTACCTCACCCAACCCTTGTCCTGACAAGTCACCAGTAGATACTGCCAACACCTTTGACACTTACTTCATTGAATCTATATCCAAACTCTTCAGTCCCAACAACTCCAATTTAAATACTCTCAAATGTCCAATTTCCTCCTCAACCACTACCTCTCTAAATACTCTCTCCCTCAAGCCTGTGCCCACTGCTTACATCAGAACCCTGCTCTCTAAACTGAAACCTTGCTCAGTTTCTGCTGACAACATCCCATCATACTTCCTCCAAATAGCTGCACACTCACTAGGTGTGCCCATCTCTATCATTATAAATCGCTTTATCTCTGAATCAATATACCATCTATCTGGAAACAGTTCTATAACCTACCTGTCCATAAAGGATGTAACTCCAATGAAATCTCAGATTTCAGACCTCTAGCCACCCTCTCTCCTCTGTCTAAGATATTAGAAAAATGAATACATATCCAAGTCATGCAACATCTCTCTCAGGAAAACCTACTTACTCCTGCTCAACATGGCTTTAGACCAAAACACAGCACATATACTGCTCTTCTGTCCTTTCTCAATACTATTTCCCTGGCCAGGGATGACCACAAACTTTTCTCCTGTCTCTTCCTGGATCTCTCAAAAGCCTTTGATACCGTTTCTCACCCTCTACTACTAAACAAACTGTCTAACCTCAATTTCTCCCCAGCTACAGTAGCATGGTTTGATAGCTATCTTACTGATATACTTCAGTCAGTGAAATAGGATACTGCTCTCTCCCCTTCCAATAAAAATGGGAGTCCCTGAAGGATCTATTCTAGGGTCATTGCATTTTAACATTTTCACCAATTTACTCCATACCTTCTGCCCACACTCATCTATTATCCAATATGCAGATGACTCCACAGTAATAACAATAGCTGACACCCTCTGAACTCTTATCCACTACCCAGTCTTCCTTTAATTCAGTGGAAACATGGCTGTCAAACAATCAACTTATCCTCAACCCAAAAAAACAAAACTACTACTTACTCCCAAAAACACTCAATCACATGAGGTCCTCCTTTTCTATCCTTTCCCTCAACAACACCCCTATAGAAGTCGAGTCTAGCACATAAACTCCTTGGTATAACAATTGATCAATTAAAATTTGATCTTCAGATAAATAATTGTATTAGTAAAACTCACCCCAAACTAGGTTTATTATACAGAAACAAACAATTTCTCACACAAGACGCTAGAATTGCTCTTGCTTACCTTCTTCCCTGATTAACGTACTGCTCACAAATCCTCACTAACCTAAACTCCTCTCTTCTCACAAGACTAGAGTCTACTTACCACAAAACAGCTAGATTTGCTACTGAACAGTCCTATAAATCCCACCACTGTCTCTCTCTAAAGTGCTTGAACTGACTTGAACTGCCTCACCTCCTGCTCCTTTCTCAGCTCCAAACCTTAAACTGTATTCTCTACCAGCCTTCTTATTGTCCAGCCTTACACTTTGTCATCTCCCATTATGCTCCCACAAGAAACCTATGCCACTCTTCCCAAGACTTCTTAAGTATCTATAAGCCCAAGTCTAAGGCAGGGTGCAGCTTGTATAGCTACCACCCCTCTATTGCGTGGAACAGACCCCCCCTAGAAATTCGAACACTCATACATCCCAAACAATTTAAACTAACCTTAAAAGAATATTTTAAAGGACAATGGATCTGCCATTGCTCCAACCCTCCGTGAAAACACTAATACATACCAACTTCCCCTGTTACTTTTATCCCCACTACTATCCTATACTGATAGCTGCAATATAACAAAAAAATGGTTTAAATTCTTTATGGTTTCTGATTTGCATTCTGCATAACTTGTAAAAATGTTGTTAACTAAGTACTCTTGCTGCTCTATAGTTGCTTGACATGTACCATTGCTTCTTATACTATTGCATAAAGTAATAATATTAACTATAAAAACTGGAGCTTTTCTCCCTGGGCCCCTGCTGAAAAAGGGCTTCGGATTAGTCAGACATTCCCGGTCAACAAATGTAAAATAAAATAAATATATATATATATATATATATATATATATATATATATATATATATATATACTGTATATACATATACTGTATATATATATATATATATATATATACTGTATATACATATACTGTATATATATATCTATATATATATATATATATATATATATATATATATATATATATATATATATATATATATACATATTATATATATATATATATATATATTAATCAGTTGATAAAGTTTTTAGAAACTCGAAATTCATACTGGCGAGAAACTCAATCAACTGACATAGCTCTATATACATGTGTATATACTTTTATAATAGCAGGTTTTCTCACATCCCTTAGTACTTGCTGGATGTCCTCAGAACTGCAGGTTCTGTTCCTATTCCTGGTGAACAGATTAATTTCCAATACTGACACTGCACTGCAGTATAAAAAGTGTGCTGCATTCCTTAGTGTGATGTCCTTCAGATGAGACATTAATCTGAGGCCCCATCTGCCTGAATTGGCATTAGCTGAGCTGGACGTAAAAAAATCTTAAGCGCCTATCAAAAAGAGTATGGAAAGTTCCCTGACGCCCTGACCAAATTTCCACTAGCAGTTTAAATACCACCTTAGATTTCCACTGAAAAGAGGCTACTAGACTAATGGGACTAACCGGGTTAAAAAAGGATAGATAAATAGATGACAGGATTGAATAATGGTGTAATAACATTGTCAGTATAGCACAGAGAAAGGAGGCTACCTTGACTAACTAAACACGTTACAAATTACCTGTTTACTGAGTTTGCTGAAAGGACTGCTGCACTGAAAAGTCTACTGAAGTATATTATTTGTGAGCAATAAGCTTAAATAATTTTCAGTTTCAATATATTCTTCACAAGAAAAATGCAAAAGTCAACCATTACAACATGTCTACTTCTAAAAACAATGTTCCATAAACAACAGAATAACGGCAGTTCTTAAGATCTTTTGAAATGTAAATGCTTAGGAAAGTTCTCTTTCTAGTTTGCATGAAGCCTTAAAAATAGGCAGAAGGTTATAAAATGTACAGAAACTGTGCATATCAGATGGTAAGCTTTAGGAAAAATCTATGCTGAACAATCTGATGTTTTAATTACTTGCTAGAACAAAGGGGAAATACAGAACAACCACAAATGAAAAATCACGTGCTATATTTTGAAATGGATGACAGAAAATATTTATAAAAGAGTCACAAGTGAAATATGTGATTCTCTAGAATCCCAACAGGATTTGAGGACAGTTTCATTTCTAGAAATGGTGGAAAAACAAGGAAATTAAAGACAGAAGCTGAGAGAACGCATACATCTTTGATGACATTGTCAGCAAATGCTTCCCTACTAAAGGCTTTTCTTGTCACATTTGAAAATGAACAACAGAAATACAATATCACATTAAAGACTGTGGCTCCTGGTAAGAAATAATATTTAAAAGTATCCATTGTATGTATACTATTGTATTTGTAACTAAAAGGAAACCTTCATACCCATTTTTAAAATGCGTACAAGTTAGTACAATACAATTTTTATCATGCCCTGCTATACTGAGAATTAGTTTTACCTCACAACAGAAAACATGCTAGGTTTTTCAGGATTTAATGAACAAAATATAATAATAAAACATCTTCAATCTCTTTGTCAAAGCCAGTATGCTAAGTTAGTGTTAAGAACTCTACTTACAGCTTTTGTCTTTTGGATTCATTTCTGTCCACTGTGTCATAGATTCATAGGTGTTTGCTAGGCTAACGACCACAGGGGCCTTTTTAAGTCTAGCCATGCATCCCAAATCTCTGACAAGTTCTGATACCCATGATAAGTGTAAGCATGGGCCTGGAAGATGAACCATTTACAGGATACCTGTTTACAACAGAGATGTCTAGTGCCAAACCAGGGATGAATTTCTGGTTTCCCATCCAATTGTCCAAGTTGCACTTGAATTGGATTAGGGAGGAACTCTGCTTCACATGGATGGGGAACCTGTTCCATAGGCGGGGTAGTTTCTGGGATACATACCTATCTCTCCAGCAGGTCTTATTTACATCACAGACAAGGTGTAAGTCATTAGAAAGGGTAATTCGTGTGCTGTTTGTTTTGTGGATATCCAGGAGGTCCATCAAAATGGCATTTGACAATGCCCTGTATGCCAGGCATAGATGTCCCCTCAAAAGTCTGTAGGAGACAGAATACAGGGACAGGGCCTTGAGGCAGTGTGCAAAGGACATATTACTTATGCCCTGTATTCTTTTAGTGAGCAAACTCTGTGGACGTTCCAGTTGTTGGATATGCCTGGTTAGGTACATACCAAAGGGAGCATTGTACTCAATGATAAGTCTGATGAATGCCGAATACAGTGGAACAACGACTTCCTTGGACTTAGATTCCATACCTTTGTTTATAAGTTGCGCAGCACAGAATGATTTCCTCACCACTGTGGACACATGATGATTAAAGGCTAGATTACTATCTATGTGTGTCCCTAAGTCCCTCTAAGGGGTGTGTTGTCAATATGATAGTTACCAGGGATGGATGACTTCCCAAAGGATACTATTATGAATTTCTTGGCATTTTGTTTTAGTCCATGGTTCTGACACCAGTTGTTTGTCTGTGTCAAACCCTCCTGGAGAACATTTGTGTCAGTATGAGATTCGACAACAGCTCCTAATTTGCAATCATCTGCAAATTAATCAGCCAGAGCCCACTGACATTGGCCTTGACTTTGGAGAAGAAATGCCAAAAAGGAGCGATTCAAGGACTTATCCCTGAGGTACTCCACTTGTGACTAGCCTCTTTGTAGAGGTGGACTCCCCTGTTCTAACTTCCTGGGTCCTGTTTGTGAGCCAGTCACTATTTCTATGGAATTTTGCTTGTTCTCCATGGCTGTGTCTTTTTTTTTCTAGGTAACATTGTTTCCTTTCACCTTCCAGAAAGATACTGTTCGCTAGGCTATTTTAAATTTGACATGCACATACCGTTTTTACCCTTGCCTGTGAGTCATCACTGAAAGGAGTGTGCAAAGGTCCCTTACTAAAATATTAAATTAAAATTAAAAGAAATCCTTGGACTATCACACTTGCACAAACCCATTAGTTTTTTAATGGGTAAGAATGCTGGTTAGAGGATTCTTTTTAGTCACCCACTGCAAAACTAGCAGTAGACATCATTTATAAAACAGAATACAACTCATATTAATTCAAAGCGGTATGCATTGTAATCGAGCACAGATACAGAGTCTTATCTGAATATATGACATGAAATAGGATTGCAAGATGACAGAAAAATACCGTACTAAAGCATGACAAATAAAATTACTACCGTTCGGTTTGAGTATCTGAGGGCTGACAACACAGAGCATTTACTAAAAATTATACAATATATGAGGATTGCAAGCCTTTTAAAATTTTCTGAACTATTTGCATAAATGGTGGCATTATCTTTAAACAATCACTGTATTGAAAGATTGACCTGCCAAACTTTGATCACTGTTCATCGATCAAAAGAGACACAGACCATCCTCTTCCTATTCATTAACCTTGCTGTTAACTCCGGTCATTTTTTGACAGATTAGAGGCTGTCTTACAAGAAGAGTTTTTTTTTTTTAATTTAGTTGTAAGGTTGGGGTTGGGGCAAAGGCAGGGTTAGAGTATGATTAGCAGCCATTAGTAAGTTGGGTTTGCACCCATGCTCCAACTTACTAATACATAATAACCCCAATCCGGCCCCGTCCCAATGCTATCCCTTCCTCTAACCTCAGCCTTACACCTGCCCTTAGAAAAACCCTTCCAATAACAGTACCACTACACATAAATCTTGGACACAGAACACATACAAAACCTACATGCACACAGATGCTCGTGCGCACAAACACACACACACACACACACACACACACACACACACACACACACACACACACACACACACACACACACACACAAACATATGCGTGCATGCACACAGTCACACATGCAGCTATTACCTAACGTAACCCTTATGCTAATCATAAAAGTCATGTACCCACGCACACTGTTGTACTCACACACACAAACTCCCACCCCCCTACTCTCCAAACGCACAGTTACCTATAAAACCCATCCTTTTCATATTATACATGTTTGACAATCAGGGGCCACATAGTAAACGTTCAACATTCTGAATGTTTGATCAATTAAAACGGAACCCTAAGACTGACATTTATAAGCTAATGCTAAATGTTATAGAGGTTATGTTTTGAACGAGACAAATTTTGTTCATTTCTGACCTATTGAACAAGTTGATTATATGTGGATTTTCCTATATGTTACTGTTACAATATGGGTTTGTACACATCAAGCAGTCACATGCTGCCCTTTACATTAAGAAAATAGCTGCCAAACCAGGGGAAATTTGTGATTTCCCATCCCTTGGTCCAAGTTAGGTTTGAGTAGGGTCCAGGGATGAGCTTTACTTCATATGTATGGGATGCATGTTCCAAAGAATGGGTAATCCTTGAGACACATACCTGTCCATCCAATTTGTCCTTTTTAAGTTGCAGACAAAGCTGAGGTCCCTAGAATGAGTATTTCTGATGCTACTTGTTTTGTAGATGTGCACCAAATCCATTAGTGTGAGATCAGAGAGTGCTTTGTTTGCTAGGCAAAGATCACTGTGTGGCAGTCTGTAGGATACTGGGTACATGGATAGGGATATGAGACAGTCAGTATAAGACTTGTTGTTTACTCCCTGTATTGTTTTTGTGAGTAACCTCTGTGATTACTTAAGCAAGCTGTCGCAAGTGCCAGGTCAAGTAAATACAAAAGGTATGCAATACTCGATATTTGGTCTGATCTGAGGCAAGTACAGAGGAACAATGACCACCTTGGACCTGGAAGCCATGCATTTACTTGTATGATGGGCAACATAGAATGTTTTTCTCACCACATTAGACACATAGTGGTCAAAGGTCAGGTTACTGTCAACATGCTTTCCTAGATCCCTGGCCACTATTTCTACTTTTAGGGGTGTACTATCGATGTGGTAATTTCCATGGGTGGCAGTATTTCCAAAGGTTAGAATTCCAGAGGTTTGGAAGGTGCGAGGATAATGCATATATACAATAAACACCTGCCCTCTAACATGTTTTGCCTGTTGGTGAAGATAGAGATATTAGACTTGTGGAGAAATAGGAACAATCAGTTCTCTTACAGTACAATAAGCAAGACATAGACCTCCCCTCAAACGTCTGTTGTTGTTGTCTTTCGGCTTTTCCCAGTTAGGGGTCGATACAGCAGAACTCCGGTCCACTAATGATTGGCAGTAGATTTTCATGGTGCCGAGTTGCCAGCTCGATGCCCAACCTTCAACGAAGGCACGCCCATTTATGCATGTCTTTTGGAACGCCACTTGACCCACAGGGAGGACATGCAGACTCCACACAGAAGGCACAGTTTGAGCCTATTTTAGTACACCAAGAGTTTCTTAGGGAAAGTTCATTCGAGTTTATAGTCATCTGTAGACTTTGTTAGCCAGAGGTTGAGAAGTAAATACCAAAAAGGAGAGGTCTCATCTCTGAGCCCTAAGGGGCACTGCTAGTTTCATACTTTCTGAAAAAGCACTTGTAACGTGCACTGCATGTGTTCTGTCTTTCAGACAATTTGCTATCCATCTTATCACGTATGAGTCAATTTTTAAAGCATTCAGGTTTTTTTATGATGCCAGCAGTGGGAGTAGTGTTGAAGGCCTTGACCAGGTGAAGATATGCCATGTGTACAGCATGATCACCATCTATAGCCTCTGTAACCCTTGTGAAGAAGTTTGCCATTTTAAATAGACATGATCTATCTTTTGCAAAGCAGAACCGCTGGCGGGGTGAAGTCCAATAAGATTCTTCATATCACAGTTTATAATGTCAGTTGCAGGAGGTTCCATGGCTTCGCAGATAACACTTGTAAGGCTGATAGGTCTGTAATTACCTAGGTCAGTTGTAAGCCTACCCTTACGGAGGGGCATCACCACTGGGGTACCACTCATCAGGGACAAAACCGATAGCTAAACTTAAGGTAAACAGTTTAAAGAGTGTTTTTGCAAGGCCATGTTTAACACTATTAATTAAGCATCCAGGTGTATTGTGAAGTCCCATGGAAAAACAAAATGTTTCTAGGGATCAAATGTGTAATGCTGCAAGATATCTGCATCTGAGATCTCTAAACCGGGTGGTTGTCTGTGAAGATGCAGACTAGCCTTTGTAACCAGTCTGCATTCCTTCTCATTTTTTGTCTTCTGCCAAAGATATTCATAAAGATTCTACTGCATATTCTTGAAGCTACGTTAAAAAAGATTGTGGGAAAGTACAGACAACTGAGGATCTAAGCATCTGGCTTAACCCTTTCCTAGAAATGACAGCTATATCAGTTGAAGTGTAAGACTTACTTGGTGACTGTCATACACAAGACAAAAAAAATCAAAGAGAAGAAAGCTCAACATTTTACCATTACAGAATGCAGTCTACAATGAGTAAATCTCTTTACCATAAAGGGCTTCCTAATGAAACTCCTTTAGTAAGGATATGAGTGATTTACAGCCAAATAATGTACAAGGAATTAACTTCTGTCTTGATCCAACTTTCTGTGTCTTTCATGGCATCATTATCCTATAATATTGCATAAAATATATCTTAAAACACCGATACTGAATAAACTCTGAAAAATTACATAAGATAATTAAAGGATGATATATGTAATAATGTGTAATACAATTCCTATATGTGTGTATTGGCTTTAAATTACCTTTTTTTTAATTTTTCTCATTCAGTGTTGTTTTTTTCAGATCTCTACATTTAAAAGTACAAGTATTAATTCACTTGAGCTATTTTCTGAAAGTAGAATTATACATATGCTGCTGCTGTTGCTTGGAGTAAAGTAGGTTCACCTTTATTCATAGGTTCATAGGTTTATACTTGGCTAATGACCACTGGGGTCTTTATAGGCCTACCCGTGCAATCCCACCCAGTTTTGTCTCCGAGTACCTTAGATGTCTATATGGTGAGGTATGTTAGTAAGGAGGAAGATAAAGGTTATGTGAGTGGGGGGATATGTTAGTTGGGGATTAATTTACTTACTGTCCACCTCTGTCTTGTCAGAAACATTGCATCCAGACCAGGGGTGAATTTACGATTTCCCATCCAATGATTAAGGTTTTGTTTGAAAAGGGTCAGGGATGAACTCTCCTTAAAGTGGATGTGGAGCTTATTCCATAGTGAATGGATACTTTGAGACCATACCTCTCAACTGTCCTGAATTGCGCGGGATTTCACATTTTGGGGGGCAAAATTAGAGGGTGCTATAAATTCCCGAGTGGCCCCTTAAAATCCCAATTTTTTTTTTATTTACATTTTTATTTAAAGCTGATGTCATCACACATTGCCAACATATCCCGCGACATGCAGGGGTATAGGTAATGATATCTGCATTGTGAGACAATGCCTGACTTCCTTTCAGACTGATTTAGAGGGCTTAAACTGAAAAAAAAAAAAAAAAACAGTTGTTTAATGCTGCAGCAACTTGCAACAGCCAACTGGGGAGGACATTGTGTCGACTTGGTGTCTGTGAAGGCAAGGCAACAGTTATTTATAAGTTTTAGCGGCATTTTGTGATAACTGATAAAAGTAAATTAACAGCTTAGAGTAAGTACTGCTTTCTGACTCCTGTTAAGTACATGATACATCTCATATACACTGCCTTGCGCTTAACTGTTGGAAGCTGACTAGCAAATGCAGTTAATTTTAAGTTGTACATGAAATTATTTATATAGCTTTAGTCACTTTCCAATTTTTTTTTTTTACTTCATGGAGCGGGTGCGGGAGTCAATTATTATGTATCAGGGTGGCAGTTCAGTTTTATTGGTGCATTACTTAGCAATTTTAATACAGTTGTTTTGGCATTGTAGTTAAAATCTTGCATCGCCCCTTTCTCGTTTAGATTTTTTCTAATCCCTGTTCAATAGACTCTCAGTCTGGGACTCTGCAAGACTTCACTCTCTCTGCTCTGCTGATCTGATTAGGTGTTAGCTGCCATCTTGCTTTTCTTGTGTGTTAGTTCGCTTTGCTACCTGCCGGTTAGTGTGGAGCTTCAAAGGTTGCTCCTGGTTGTTTGATTCTTATAGTGTTGCACGAAGGGAAATATGATCAGAGAATTATTTTTGTTGTTGCCAAGCTGGTAAATTTAAGACAGAGAGCTAGAACTGGTAGACGAGGGATCTTCAGGGAAGGGACTGGAACAACTGCTTTGGTGAGCAGAAAAAAATCTGTGTAAATTTGTTTTAGCTGTTATATTTATTTTAATAGCATTTATCTGTTATATTTATTTCAGTAGATTTTGTTTTAGTAGTGTTTTTAACCCAGTGTAAAGTTTGTTTGCAAAGGGATTTAATTGCAGTATAGAATAGCTGTTTAAGCTGTTATATTTATTTTAGTAGCGAAAAGTATGGAATATATAGAAATATTCATTGCTTGAAAAGCATGATATGTTATGTATTGTAGTGTCATTAGTCAGTACATCTGCATTTTAGTTCAAAAGTATGAGTTTAGTTTGCTTCTTGATATCAAGCGTATGTCCTTTTTAGTGAGCAAGTTTTTTTGTTTTCTGAGGTGACGGCATTTATGATTTTGTGCACTTCTTTTTTTTATAAATCTGTGAAGTTTATTTGTAGTGCTTTTTCATGCTTTTTATAGTGTGGAATACTTTACAGTTGTTTTTCCTGACACGGCAAAGTTAACAGATTATGTAGCTGATTTGTTATTTGGGGACGGGAAGTAAATACACTTGGCAATTACGGGTATCCTATTCTTTATTTTCACTTCATGCCATGTGCATTTTGTTCACATTCCTTAAGTAATGAAAAAGTAATGGTGTAGGTTATTTGTCTTATTTATAGGTTCATAGGTTAGTACTAAGCTAACTGCCCTTGCTAGCCATTTTAAGCCTAGCCAATTATCCCTTGTGAGTCTCGAACCCTGCACCTTGTGTTTGTAAAGAAAAAACACCTTAACCATTAGGCCACCCTCCCAACCCTTGGTTTGGGAAGTACATTCTGAGTGTAGTATAGCTGTGTGACTGTGCCATTAGTGCAATTTTGTCTTGTGCATCCTGATTTGCTGTGGCTTATTCTGGAACCATGCTTTGAGTATTTTTAGAAATGCTTCCGTTATCATCAGGATAGAAGTTACAGCAGACTTGCTCCACCCACCCACTCTCCTCCCAGTTGGCTGGAACAGGTAGTTGGGAACTGTTCAGCTTGCTGTTTCTCTCTCTCTTTAAGGACTTTATCCATGTCTGTGAGGCATTTTGTTGCATTAACAATCCACGCCAGCAACAAGATTTTGTGTATGAGCACGCATCACTGTTGTTTTTAGCTGTAAGCATTTAATGATTCTAGGAAGCCAAGCTGTGGAAGGAATGTGAATATTCATCTAAAGGCTTTTTTTGGGGGGGTGTCTTGTTGCTGAATTGAGGAGCACTGTTTGCAAAATGGCAGAACAATAGTGCTGAAGGTATTACAACATGGCTATAACTGATTTCTAGGCTATTTGCATTTTAAGGCCAGACAGTGAGAAATGATACAGGAGTAGAGTGCCTGAATCTGCATTATTGTGTCATGCTTATGTTGTTACTGTCTTGGAATATATATTACTGGCCATGCCTATCAAATTCCTAACACAAGAAATCTGCATAAAGCCTTAAGTAATGGGGAGCAAAACCCCAAAATAAGGATAGATTTTAAATATTGCTCTTACAAACTTAGAATGTTGTTAGAATAACAGGTTTTGTTAACTTGTTTTTCTGAAGGATATTTGTTGTTTTATATTTTCTGTTCTTTAATTGCATTTCGGTGTTGGTTTCCTACAATTCCATTGGAGTAGGTGGGGCTACATAATTATGCATGCAAATTTTATGTTATTCAGTGTCCAGATTTTTGACCATTTATACCTAATTTGATGTTTCCAGATTGAGAGGTATGTTTGAGACACATATCGGTCTCTCTAGCATATTCTGTTTATGTTGGATAGGTGCAGACCCTTGGATTTAGTGTTTCTGATGCTGTTTGTTTTGCAGATGTGCAAGAGATCCATCAGAGCTAGATCTGAGGATGTCTTATATGCCAGGCATAGATCACCTCTCAGCAATCTGTCAGAGAGTGAGTATAGATATAGGGTCTTAAGGCGATGTGTGTAAGATAGGGTATTCATACCCTGGATTCTCCTGGTGAGGAATGTTTGATGGCAATCCATCTATTGCAAACTGCCTCATTAGGTACATGCCAAAGGCTGTACTGTACTCAATGATGGGTCTGATAAAGACTGACTAGAGAAGTAATATCACATCCTTGGACCTCGATGCCATACCCTTGCTTATGAGTTGGACAACATAGAATAATTTTCTTACTGTCTTGACTACATGTTGGTCAAAGACCAGAATGCTGTTTATATATGTTCCCAGATACCTAACTACCAGGTCAGCTCTTAAGGGTGTTTTATCAGTGAAGTAATTAGCTTGGGTGGACAATTTTTCAAAGGCCACTATACTGCATTTTTTGTATTGAGTTTTAATCTATGTATTTAGCGCTAGTCATTTGTTTGTATTAGACCTTTTTGTAGGATGCCAGTGTCATAGGGGGGAATCTATGATTCCCTCAGTTTACAGTTATCTGTGAACTCGGTGAGCCAGAGGCATTTGATTAGCCTTGACTTTCAAAAAGCTGATGTCAAATAGGAGTTGGCCCAATGTGGAGCCCTGGGATGCTCTACTGGTGACCTGTCTGCTTGTGGAGGTGGTCTCATCAGTCCTGACATCTTGGGTGCTATCTGCGAGCCAGTCAGCAATCCAGTGAATTATGTCAGGATTCATGCCCAGTTCTTAGGGTTTGTAAATAATACCGGAGTGAGATATTGTATCAGACACCTTGGCCAGGTCTAGGTAGATGGTATGCACCATTTTCCCCTCATCCATAGCCTTTGTGACCAACTTGAAGGAGTCTACCAGGCTGAATAGGCAAGACTTTCCCTTAACAAAGACAGACTTGGATGGTTGCCAGTGTCCTTGTTGATAATTTCCCTGATAATTAATTCCATTGCTTTGCATATTAGACTTGTCAGACTGATGGGCCTGCAGATCTGGAGTCAGTTGATGGTTCACCCTTATGAAGAGGGATGGTCAATGCAGCCATCAATTCACCTGGTACGTAACCTGTTTTGAGGCTGTAGTTGAAGAGTGGCTCAAGCGGTCCTGCTAGGTCATGTTTTAGGCTATTTAGGGGACAACCAAGAATAATGTCAGAACCCACTGAAACAGTGATTTTCACCTTAGCAAGCACTGCTAGGACCTGCTCCTTGTTGATAGCTGGGAAGGATATCCTAATAGGGATTTCACAGGGGGTAGTGGGGAGAGTGAAGGGTGAAGTTAGAACTACATCTATTAGCCAGTAAATTTGCTATGTCACCATGGTCATGAAGATTGTGCCATTTACCACCAGTTCTGCACACTGCTGAGTGTTAAATTTAAGGTTTTCAATGTAGCTAAAGAAGGCTTTGTGATTGTCCTTAGCCTGGGACCCCATCCTGACCTCATAACTGGCTTTATTGGACTTTCTTATACCTCCTATTTTTTTTTTTTTTTTTTTTAGTAGAATCGGGGGGGGGGGGGTCTATATCACGTTGTTGAACTCTTAAAAGTTTGAGTGTTATATGGTTGACACCATATGATCGAACTTTTAAAAGTTTGAACATTTCAACAGAGATCTCCATACTGTGTGGAATGGGAAAATTTCCATGTTCGGCACTGTATTGCAATCTTGGAGTTAATATATTTAAAGAGCAGGGTGTGTGGGGGTGCAGTGGGGCTTGCCCCACTACTTAAACCATTCAGGTAGTTTTTTATGGGTCTATATCAGAACGATGAAAGCTGAAATCTGCGAATGCTATAACATCGACACATAAACATCGATCTAAGAAAAGAGTGAAAGACGGAAACACCAAATGACAAAATGCCGAACAGATTTCCCTGGCCAGCAGGGTGATTGCGGGGATGAGGAAATATATGCTTTTCCCCACTGTAGTGCAGTCTCGGAGTTGGTACATATAAGTAGGGAGGGTGTGGGGGGTGCAGTGGGGCTTGCCCCCCTGCAAAAACATTTGTAAAAGTGTTTTACGTTATGTTTGTTTACTTAGGTTTTACTTACCTGTATGGCGCTGTTGCTTCCAGGAATCTGTTTGGCATTGTGACTTTCGGCGTTTCCGTCTTTTGCTGTTTTTGTAGATCAACGTTTATGTGTTGATGTTATAGCATTCATTTTTGTAATATAGACCCTTTTTTCTTTGGTTTATTTTTTTTATTACATTTTTGAACTTTTAAAAGTTCGA